>NW_020260674.1:0-3941 GCF_003255815.1 Theropithecus gelada
CAGATAGCTTCTCTCCAGATTTCATCGGAGGATATTTCCTTTTTCACCAGTGCCCTCTATGGGCTTCCAAATATCACTTTCCAAATTCCACAAAAACTGTCTTAGCGAAAGGCTTCTTGAGGGGAAATCTCTAAGTCTGTGAGATGATTTCACAGAACACAAAGAAGTTCTCAGAAAGCTTCTTTCTCTTTGTTATCGGAGGATATTTCCTTTGGCCCTAGAGTCTTCATAGGGATCCGAAATATCTGTTCTCAGATTCCACAGAAATAAGGCTAGCAAAGAGATCCACGAAATACAGATGTATTTCTGTGAATGGAAGTCACACAGCACAAAGCGGTTTCTCAGAAAGCTTCTTTCCAGTTTTTCTCAGAGGATATTTCCTTTTTCATCGTAGCCCTCTATGGGCTTCCAAATATAACTTTGCGAATTCCACAAGAACAGGCTTAGCGATCGACTTCTTGAGGGGAAAGCTGTAACTCGGTGACATGAATTAACAGAACACTAAGCAGTTTCTCAGAAAACTTCTTTCCAGATTTCATCGGAGGATATTTCCGTTTTCACCATAGCCCTTTATGGGATTCCAAATATCAGTTTGCAAAATTTCACAAGAACTGTCTTTGTGAAAGGCTTCTTCAGGGGAAAGCTGTAACTCTTTGAGATGATTTCAGAGACCAGAAAGAAGTTTCTCGCAAAGATTCTTTCTCTTTGTTATCGGAGGATATTTCCTTTGGCCCTATAGTCTTCAAATGGATCTTAAATATCAGTTCTCAGATTCCACAGAAATAAGGCTAGCAAAGAGACCCATGAAATACAGATGTAACTCTGTGAGTGAAAGTCACACATCACAAAGCAGTTTCTCAGAAAACTTCTTTCCAGTTTTCCTCTGAGGATATTTTCTTTTTCACCTTAGCCCTCTATGGGCCTCCAAATATCACTTTGCGAATTGCACAAGAACAGGCTTAGCGAGCGACTTCTTGAGGGGAAAGCTGTAACTCTGTTAGATGATTTAACAGAACACTAATCAGTTTCTCAGAAAGCTTCTTTCCAGATTTCATGGGAGGATATTTCCTTTTTCACCGTAGCCCTCTATGGGCTTCCAAATATCACTTTGCAAAATACACAAGAACTGTCTTAGCGAAAGGCTTCTTGAGGGGAAAGCTCTAACTCTGTGATATGATTTCACAGAACACAAAGAAGTTTCTCAGAAAGGTTCTTTCTCTTTGTTATCAGAGGATATTTCCTTTGGCCCTATAGTCTTCCAAGGGATCCGAAATATCTGTTCTCAGATTCCACAGAAATAAGGCTAGCAAAGAGATCCACAAAATACAGATGTAACTCTGTGAGTGGAAGTCACACATCACAAAGCAGTTTCTCAGAAAGCTTCTTTCCAGTTTTTCTCTGAGGATATTTTCTTTTTCACCGTAGCCCTCTATGGGCTTCCAAATATCACTTTGCGAATTCCAGCAGAACATGCTTAGCGAGCGGCTTCTTGAGCGGAAAGCTGTAACTCTGTGAGATGAATTAACAGAACACTAAGCAGTTTCTCAGAAAGCTTCTGTCCAGATTTCATCGGAGGATATTTCCTTTTCCACCATAGCACTCTAAGGACTTCAAAATATCACTTTTCATATTCCACAAGAACTGTCTTAGCGAAAGGATTCTGAGGGGAAAGCTGTAACTCTGTGAGATGAATTAACAGAACACTAAGCAGTTTCTCAGAAATCTTCCTTCCAGATTTCATCGGAGGATATTTCCTTTTTCACCAGAGCCCTCCATGGGCTTCCAAATATCACTTTGCAAATTGCCCAAGAACTGCATTAGAGAAAGCCTTCTTAGGGGAAAGCTGTAACTCTGTGAGATGATTTCACAGAACACAAAGAAGTTTCTCAGAAAGCTTCTTTCTCTTTAAATCGGAGGATATTTCCTTTTGCCCTCTAGTCTTCAAAGGGATCCGAAATCTCTGTTCTCAGATTCCATAGAAATAAGGCTAGCAAAGGAATCCACGAAATACAGATGTAACTCTGTAAGTGGAAGTCACACATCACAAAGCAGTTTCTCAGAAATCTTCTTTCCAGTTTCTCTGGGAGGATATTTCCTTTACACCATAGCCCTCTATGGGCTTCCAAATATCACTTTGCAAATTCCACAAGAACAGGCTTAGCGAGCGGCTTCTTGAGGGGAAAGCTGTAACTCTGTGAGATGAATTAACAGAAAACTAAGCAGTTTCTCAGAAAGATTCTTTCCAGATTTAATCGGAGGATATTTCCTTTTTCACCACAGCCCTCTAGGGCTTCCAAATATCACTTTGCAAATTCCACAAGAACTGCCTTAGCGAAAGGCTTCTTCAGGAGAAAGCTGTAACTCTGTGAGATGATTTCACAGAACACAAAGAAGTTTCTCAGAAAGCTCCTTTCTCTTTGAAATCGGAGGATATTTCCTTTTGCCCTCTAGTCTTCAAAGGGTTCCGAAATATCTGTTCTCAGATTCCACAGAAATAAGGCTAGCAAAGGAATCCACGAAATACAGATGTAACTCTGTAAGTGGAAGTCACACATCACAAAGCAGTTTCTCAGAAATCTTCTTTCCAGTTTTTCTCGGAGAATATTTCCTTTTTCACCATAGCCCTCTAAGGGCATCCAAATATCACTTTCCGAATTCCACAAGAACAGGCATAGCAAAAGGCTTCTTGAGGGGAACGCTGTAACTCTATGAGATGATATCAAAGAACACAAAGAAGTTTCTCAGAAAGCTTCTTTCTCTTTGTTATTGGAGGATATTTCCTTTGGCCCTAGAGTCTTCAAAGGGATCCGGAGTATCTGTTCTCAGATTCCACAGAAATAAAGCTAGCAAAGAGATCCACGATATACAGATGTAACTCTGTGAGTGGAAGTCACACAACACGAAGCATTTTCTCTGAAAGCTTCTTTCCAGTTTTTCTCGGAGGACATTTTCTTTTTCATCATAGCCGTCTATGGGCTTCCAAATATCACTTTGCGAATTCCACAACAACAGGCTTAGCCAGCGGCTTCTTGATTGTAAAGCTGTAACACTGTGAGATGAATTAAGAGAACACTAAGCAGTTTCTCAGAAATCTTCCTTCCAGATTTCATCGGAGGATGTTTCCTTTTTCACCAGAGCCCTCCATGGGCTTCCAAATATCACTTTGCAAATTGCCCAAGAACTGCATTAGAGAAAGCCTTCTTTAGGGGAAAGTTGTAACTCTGTGAGATGATTTCACAGAACACAAAGAAGTTTCTCAGAAAGCTCCTTTCTCTTTGAAATCGAAGGATATTTAATTTTGCCCTCTAGTCTTCAAAGGGATCCGAAATTTCTGTTCTCAGATTCCACAGAAATAAGGCTAGCAAAGAGATCCACGAAATACAGATGTAACTCTGTGAGTGGAAGTCACACATCACAAAAAAGTTTTCAGAAAGCTTCTTTCCAGTTTTTCTCGGAGGATATTTTCTTTTTCACCATAGCCCTCTATGGGCTGCCAAATATCACTTTGCGAATTGCACAAGAACAGGCTTAGCGAGGGGCTTCTTGAGGGGAAAGCTGTAAATCTGTGAGATGAATTAACAGAACACTAAGCAGTTTCTCAGAAAGCTTCTTTCCAGATATCATCCGAGGATATTTCCTTTTTCACCAGCGCCCTCTATGGCCGTCCAAATATCACTTTGAAAATTCCACAAGAACTGTCTTAGCCAAAGGCTTCTTGAGGGGAAAGCTGTAACTCTGTGAGATGATTTCACAGAACACAAAGAAGTTTCTCAGAAAGCATCTTTCTCGTTGCTATCGGAGGATAGTTTCTTTTGCCCTAGAATCTTCCAAGGGATCTGAAATATCTGTTCTCAGATTCCACAGAAATAAGGCTAGCAAAGAGATCCACGAAATACAGATGTAACTCTGTGAGTGGAAGTCACACATCACAAAGCAGTTTC
>NW_020260675.1:0-3940 GCF_003255815.1 Theropithecus gelada
CTCTCCCCAGCCAGAGTCCATTCTTTTCCCCCATGTTTTGTGGGTGAAAAGGCTCTTCAGAACCCTAAATCCACCCAGTGTATACTTGTTGCTGGGCTCCGTCATTCTAGTCAAAATCTGGGATGATGCCACCATATGTAGAAGAGGCCATGAGGGTTTCACCTCTAACATTCTGTATATATGACCTGTTTATTCTGTCTCCTGTGAGCGCCTGACTCTAAGTAGAATCGAGGCCCAGGGATTGTCATCTGCTTTGTTTATGACATAATACCAAGCCATAAGAAGAGCGGTGCACAAATGAGGTGTTTTGTATGTATGTGTTGAATGTGTTAACCCCAACCGTTGGAGAACCCCAGTGAGCATCTCCAGTTGTCTGTGGGCCTGCGGCTCCGTTTTCAGCACCAAGAGACCCTTCTTCTGTCTGTGTCAAGAAGACCAGCCAGAAGGAATCTCAGACATCCTTTACCAATGCTATGGTAGATTTGCTTTGCTATGTGTTTTTCCAAACAGCGAAGGATATGGGCCATTGAGGCAGAATGCTAATAGCTGCTTCAGTGAAGGAGAAAAGTAATAAACATGAATCACAGCACCCGCAGCAGATATTCCAGAGTTTTAGGCTCTAGGGACCCCTTTGTTTGCCATGTCTTAGATCATTCAGTCCCCACAAGAACCCTGTGAGGCTCATCTTCTGGCTACTCCCTGTTCCAGAGGAGCCAACCAAGGCTCCGAAAGCTGCATCTTCAAGACTCAGCCAGTAGGGCACAGAGGCACCTCCGTCCCTTGGAGGGAATGGACACTCACCTTCTAACCAGCAGTTCCAAAAAGTGTGGCATGGTGATAAAGTCCCAGGAGGGGCCCAGGCAGGTGGCATAGGAGGAGATGGGTTTAGTTAGCAAGGCTGGAACCAGGGAGTCCAACAGCTTCTCCCCTGTGCTGGGCTGGAAAGTTGGCATCCTGCAGATCTCATTTTCATACTAGGGGGACAAGGAGGGACATGGGAGTCAGTGGTAACACCATGAACCACCAGAGGATCGCGATCTGGAAGTCACACCAAGAAACACCAGCCCTTCAGGGACTTGTGCATGTGGAGAACCTCATTGCCCATGGTGAAAAGGATTCTAGGCTTTCCAAGTAAAATTGTATGTGAGGATGGAGAAGTGATAAAATGATTCACGCCTTCAAGGCATCGTCACGGTGTTTCTCAGCTGTGGGGCAATGGCGCCCTCTGTATGAACAGCCTACATGAAGAGCATCATCCCTTCAATCCTCAAAAATCACCCTCATGGTAGATAAGAGACATGGGCTTTTGGATGTCAAATGTTTGCTCAGCAGCACCCAGGCCAGAAGGGAACAGCTTCCATGGGGAGGACTGGATGAAATTCCCTCTAGGCCACCTGAGGCTCCACTTCTGATACGCAGGGGAAGGGCCTGGGGAGGCCTCATCCCCTCCTCATTTTAGTGACAGCACACCGGACAAGAGGGATATGATTGTTTTTGTTCCTTTAACATGAACGTGAGTCTGGAGAAACAGCTTTGGCCATCCCAGCCCCAGCCAAGTGGAAAATTCCGGAAGACTCCTGAGTGGGAGAAAGTGCATCCCAAGGCCCAGGATTTGCCAGGCAACTCGGGGAAGAGAAAACTTAGGCAGTTACTGAAGCCGTGAAAGGTTAAGCAAATGTATGTTTGAAAGGGGAAATGAAACTAGGTGATTTTCTCTGCCATCCAGACAGCAGACTGGCAAAAAGTTGAAAGCATGTTAGTATTCAGGGGAGGCTACAGTCAGAGACGCAGCTACCTTCAGAGGCTGCTGGTTACCGTGTGACCAGCTGGAGCCCTTTTGGAAAGTCAACTGGCTAGAGCTGTTGAAACTTGCTATCTCCATATCTTTTCACCCAGATACCCCTTTCCCGGGTGTCTATCTTCCACAGGATATTTGTATATTTTATGGGTTGCATTGTGTTCCCTCCCCCAAATGTAACTGTTTCTATTCTCAACCCCAGAAAATGTGACTGTGTCTGGACACAGAGTACTCCAAGAGGTAATTGAGGTGAAGTGAGTTCATTAGACTGGCCCCTAATTTAATATGCCTGGGGTTCTTACAAGGAGAGGTGGTGAGCGCACAGAGAAGTTGAAGAGAAGACCCTGTGCTGACCGAGATAGAAGTCAGCCACCTCCGAGGCAAGGAGAGAGGCCCAAAGAAACCACCCCAGTCTGACAGCTTGACGTTGGACTTCCAGTCTCCAGAACTGTGAGGAACCAGATTTGTGTGGTTAAGCTCTGCAGTCAGCGTGCCATGTTATGGCAGCCCTGGCAAACTTCTCCAGCCTATTAGGACACACATAGGATTACGCTCCCTGCAGAACAGGTGCCTAGAAAGGGAATTTTGTCATGACAGGCTCCACCAGCACTGAGAGGCTGACCCCTGTGGAGCATGGCCTCCCTTAAGCAATATTACAGTGAGATGCGAGGGTACACCTCCTGCCTGATGGGGATGCAGGAATGAGTTCTGTGAGATGACACTTTAAAAACAGATCCATAAAGAGGCTTCACCTTCTTTTGTTGTAATCAATGTCCACCCCCACGTTATTTGTGTTAAAGTTTTGGATTTTAAGTCCTGCAGGAGGTCTCGCAGGGCAGGGCAGCAGAGATGCCTGTTGCCAGAGATACACTTTCGGTGGGGAGTTAAAATGATAACAGTATGAGTATGTTGCTACAGTGTTATCACTGTACTCAATTCTTTGTGGCAACATGCTGAGATACTCCTGGCATAGCATAAAGTGAAAACAAGGATGTTCCCTCATCTTCCTCTGATAGGTGAAAGGGACTTTGCCTGTAACCAGGTTGCCACTGGATACTACTGGCAGCCAGATTGCTTTGGGAGAGGATAGTGGGTCACTCAAGTGGGAAATTCCTAGGACAGAGCTTAGGGAGTCCCCATATTCATGTCTGAGTCCTGGGCCCACCCTGGTTTTCTGGAGTCCCTCTGTGGAGACCCTTCTGTGCCCCGTCTCACCCCAGAGCAGCACTGGCCGTGGTTGCTGGCGGTGGGCCCCTGCCCTTCTCTGAAGAAGATGGAGAACTGGAATCCATCCAACAGCTCCTGCTTGATCTGCTGTGTGGAGCTCTGCAAAGAGAGGGCCCGAGAGCCGGGCCAAGAGGTGTCAGTGGCCTGCCTGGCTGACCCCACAGTGGCACACCCCCATTAAAACTCCTTCCTGGTGTCCCCATCCCCAACAGAATTTGGCACATAGGAGCATCTACATAGACCTCCAGCCAGAGAAGGTTGAGGTCTCCCACAGATGAATTGAGATTCACATCTGAGCAGCAAACTGTGTCCTCGACACTGAAGTTTCCATCCTGCCAGGCATGGTCTGGGCAGTGATCCTGACATACGTACCAGGCTGCAAACACCTGACAACCTACCTCCTCCTCTCCAGGGAGGGCCCCTCATCTCCTGTGTCCCTCAAACATATGGGGAGGGACTCGGTGTTGCCCTGATGGGCACAGCTGAGGCCTGGCCTGGACGGGCCTGCCCTGGGCCCTGTGTTACCTGTGGGTGCCTTCTGGCAAAGGGCCAGAGGCGTCGAGGGTGAGGGTTGAACCAATGTCTATATTGTCGAGAAAGACTCTCATTTTGGCCTCTACTGTGACGAGGAGGTCGGCAGCACGTCGGGACACAGCAGGAGAACATGTTCTCCGGAGTGTCGCCCACCAAATGAACTGGAAATGGGGCTGTGTGTATAATATGGGTGCCTAGTTACCAGACTTCTAAGTTCTACTGGGGGTCTGTTAGCAAGGAAGTGAGGTCACATCTTGTAGGTTCCATCCTGTAAGCACCTCCTTTCCATAAGACCTACTCAAAGGCCCCTCTGGGCTTCTGGCCGCTCACCCTCCCCCGTCAACTCCTTTACCTGTTCACCATTATACAAAAGTGTGCCCC
>NW_020260676.1:0-3940 GCF_003255815.1 Theropithecus gelada
GCCTCAGCCTCCCGAGTAGCTGGGATTACAGGCACCCGCCACCATGCTTACCTAATTTTTGTATTTTTAGTAGAGACTGGGTTTCAACATGTTGGGCAGGCTGGTCTCGAACTCCTGACCTCATGTGATCCACCCGCCTCGGCCTCCCAAAGTGCTGGGATTACAGGCGTAAGCCACCGCGCCTGGCCTGATTTTTGTATTTTTAGTAGACACAGGGTTTCACCAATTTGGCCAGGCTGGTCTTGAACTCTTGACCTCAAGTGATCCGCTGGCCTCCGCGAGACTCCATCTCAAAAAAAAAAAAAAAAAAGTTTCAACACATGAATATTTGGGGACACAGATCATCATAAGTGTATTTGTTTATACAGTTGATAATGGTCTTTTGTGTTTAAAAAAATTATCAGCAAGTTCTCCCCATTCTGAGAAGGGACTGAGGCTGCGGGGCAGAACCGCACTCCTGGCGGCCAGCACGGCCTAGATCCTGGGGAGGCCGTCGGGCGACCGCTGAGTCCGCGCGCGCCCTCCTCCTGGCCGCCAAGAGCATCGGCCAGAATGTCCCCAGGTTCCAGCTCTGACCTGGATGAGGCCCTGCCCAGCGCTCTGTGCAGCCCAAGGAAAACTGCAGAGATTGCATGCACAGGAGAGAGCAGCCTTTTGTTCGTCTGTACACCCCTCTCCCTTTTCTCTTTTTCTTTTTTTTTCCAGATGGAGTCTGTCTGCCGCCCAGGCTGGAGTGCAGTGGCACAATCTCGGCTCACTGCAACCTCTACCTCCTGGGTTCAAGCGATTCTCCTGCTTCAGCCTCCTGAGTAGCCTCCCGATTACTGGTGTGCACCACCAAGTCCCGCTAATTTTTTTGTATTTTTAGTAGAGATGGTGTTTTAGCATGTTGGCCAGGCTGTTTTTGAACCCCTAACCTCAAGATCTGCCTGCTCTGGCCTCCCAAAGTGCTGGGATTACATGCGTGGGCCACAGCGCCCGGCCCCTCCCACATTTCTTAATCAAAACACCTCAGCTTTGCCGGGGTGCAGGCTGCTGAAGGCACCCACGCGGTGGGTGGGTTCCTGTTGATCCCTTCAACTTGGTGGTTTCATGGCAATTTGACTGCTTTGGACTTCACAAGTGACAGGGATTTGGCCACATGGATTTTTGAATTATTTATGACAGTGAAACAAATATGAAGTGATGCAAATGTCCATTTAATCATTTAAATGATGAACAATTAAATGAAATGTGGTCTATCCCTGCAATGGAAGAACAATACATGCTACGACGTGCATGAACCTTGAAACATGATGCCAAGTGAGAGAAGCCACACACAAAAGGCTACATGAGTTCATTCATGTGAAATGTCTGGAACAGGCAAATTCAGAGACAGAAGGTGGATCAGTGGTTGCCAGGGGCTTGGGGAAGTGACTGCTGCTGGGTACTAGTTTTCTTTTTAGGGGTGATGAAAAAATTTTGGAATTAATGATTATCAATGCCCAACCTTGTGAACAGACCAAAAGCCACGGAATTGTACACTTTAAAATGGTCAATTTTCTGCCTGGACTCTGTGGCCCATGCCTGTAATCCCAGTACTTTGAAAGGCTTGAAGTAGGAGGATCACTTGAGATCAGGAGTTCGAGACTATTCTGGGCAACATAGCGAGACCTCATCTCTACTAAAAATAGAGTGGGTGTGGTGGCATGCGCCTGTGGTCCCAGCTACTCAGGAGTCTGAGGCGGGATGATCGCTTGAGCCAGAGAGGTCGAGGCTGCAGTGAGCTGAGATCACACGACTGCACTCCAGCCTGGGTGACAGAATGAGACCCTGTCTCAAAATAAAATAAAATGGTCAATTTTATGGCATGTGAATTAAATCTCAATTTATAAAGAAGAAAGGAATGGTCAAGACAGTGGCAGATCTATTAAAATTGCCCCTCAAAAGTGGTTTGAACATCAGTAATTTCACTTTTTCCACATAATTCATCTTAAATACCAGAAAGTAAAACTAAAATGTCTTTTTTGTTTTGAGACGGAGTCTCGCTCTGTCGCCTAGACTGGAGTGCAGTGGTGTGATCTCGGCTCACTGTAACCTCCACCTCCCGGGGTTCCAGTGATTCTTCTGCCTTAGCCTCTCGAGTAGCTGGGATTACTGGCATGTGCCACCACACCTGGCTAATTTTAGTATTTTCAGCAGAGACAGGGTTTCGCCATGTTGGCCAGAATGGTCTCAACTCCTGACCTCAAATGATCCACCCGCCTCGGCCTCCCAAAGTGCTGGGATTACAAGCATGAGCCACAGCACCTGGCCCTAAAATATCTTTTGCTTCTTGACTCTAGACGTGTATTTTCTGCATATTTTGCTAACCTTTTTACACTAAAAGTACTACTTGTTTAAACTGCATGTCAATTATTAAGCTAATTGTTACATTGTTGAAAACATTCACTGGTGTATTTTATATTGATACTTTCCTCATTCTGTGGCTCCATTGTCTTTTTTCACTCAGATGTTTCAAGTGTTGAAAAAGTCCTGGCCTTTATAGGTGAGGAAGGAATGTTTATTTCAGTGGATGTCAGCTCAGAATCAAATTACCAAGGCGCAAAGCCCAGGCACACTCATTCCTAAAGTCTTTGGTTTCAATCATGGGATAAATATAGTTTGAACCTAACCTTCCTTTCGCTTCCCCTTCCCTTCCTTCCTTCCTTCTTTTTTATTGAGATAGGGTCTTGCTCTGTCACCCAGGCTGGAGTGCACTGGCACCATTATGGCTCACTGCAGCCTCAACCTCCCGGGCTCAAGCAGTCCTCCCACCTCAGTCTCTGGAGTACCTGGGACTACAGGTATGCACCAGCATTCCTGGCTAATTTTTAAATTTTCTGTAGAGATGGGGTCTCCCTATATTGCCCAGGCTGGTCTCAAACTCCTGAGCTCAAGCGATCCTCCTGCCTTGGCCTCCCAAAGTGCAGAAATTACAGGTGTGAGCCACCGCGCCTGGCCATGTTTCTTCTCCTTTTCAGGCTTTCAGATAATTGCTGCTGAAGAGTCAAGTGTTCTAGAAAGTCAGGCAGCCCTGGCTGCTGGGGCAGAGCCTGGAGGTGAGTTAGCAGCCATCTAACCTTGGAGGTGATCTGGTTCCTCCTTTACCCACCAGTCCCTGTGAGCCCTGCCATGTGTGTGGACTGGCCACTGGGCAGACGGCAGCAGGCAAGGGAAGGGGCTTGGACATCAAGACACCAGTTTAATGTCCACTGTTACGACTGGATGGGAGGGAAGGCAAAGGAACAAGGAGGGCCATCATCTGGAAAAGACCAAATCTATAAACGGACAGCAGTTAGACCACCGTATTTTTTTTTCTTCTAAGACACAGTCTTCCAACCTGGGCAACATGGTGAAACTGTGTCTCCACTAAAAATACAAAAAATTAGCCAGGCGTAGTGGCACACACCTGTAGTCGCAGTAACTCAGGAGTCTGAGGTGGACGGAACACCTGAGCCCAGGACGTTGGGGCTGCAGCGAGCCTTGATAGCACCACTGCACACCAGCCTGGGTGAAGGGAGTGAGACTCTGTCTAAAAAACAAAAGAGAGAGAGAGAGAGAGAGAGACAGTCTCACTATGTTAGCCAGGCTGGTCTCAAACTCCTGGGCTCAAGTGGTCCTTCCCTATTAACCCCCCAAAATGGATTCAGGCGTGAGGCACCATGCCTGGCCTGCAAGAGAATTCTGACTCAATCTCTGGGACAATCAGCCTAGGCAGCCGAACCCCAGCCTCTGCACTTACTGGCTCAGAACAGTTGGGAAGTCAGGAGTGGGTGGATGACTGCGGTGTCCCTATTTTTCTTTTCTTTTTTGGAACGAAGTTTCATTCTTGTTGCCCAGGCTGGAGCGCAATGGCACGATCTCGGCTCACTGCAACCTCTGCCTCCTGGGTTCAAGTGATTCTCCTGCCTCAGCCTCC
>NW_020260677.1:0-3940 GCF_003255815.1 Theropithecus gelada
TAAAATGAAATTAATTTGTTTTTAGTTTAACCCCAAATCCCCAATCCCTTGCCAAATGATCCTCTATGTATCCTACATAAAGGACAGGGTCTTTCTGGCAGAAATCCATTAAAAGTTTTTATTTGCAGTAAGAGAAGCATGCCTTCTTATTATCAAACAGGTGCATGGCCCCCTTGCGGGGGGGGGTCACCCATCACCCGCATCCCCGTGTGTCACGGTGTTGTCGCACACCATTAACGCATCAACACGGAAAACGAAATGTAAGCAGTGTTTGCTGTCCAAAGTTCACGTCAACAACTCCTTATTATGAAGGCACTTCTGAGCCTTTCCTCCTGCATCTGGGAGCTGCCAGCAACCCAGTTCCAGGAGAGAAAATAACTCGACACCTCCTGTAGCCCGTGGAGTCCTCTTGTTGGGACAAGGTCCCCTCAGGAGAGAGGAGCCCCAGCAGGGTCAACACTGGAGGTCCTGGGGGTGGGTGGTGCTGGGGAGGCCATGCGGGGAGGGCTGTTCCCTGTTCCCTTCCCCTCAGGAGACAGCTGGCCCAAGGTGACACAGCACCGGATGGGATTTCAGGGTCAGGGACCACGGAGCCCGGGGCTGTGGACAACACCAGCCCAAAGCCACTGCATGCCCCAGACCGGGGCTGTGGACCACACCAACCCACGGCCACTGCATGCCCCAAACCAACACGAGAACAGTGAAGACCAACAACATCTTCGTCTATGGTAGGTGCCATGGTTATCGTCCCTAAGAGAGTCCACGGCCACTTCTACCAGGTGCCCTCCACTCTTCCCCTGCCCCAGCTGGTCCCCCTGTTACAGCCGTGTCTCTGAGAATGGGGTGTGGAGCCAGGGGGAAAACACAAAATAAACCACCTGCTACTAGAAGCAGCCTGGCTGTCCTCAGGGAGTCGATCCCGGGGCCAGCCTCGCTGGACTCAGGGAGTCGGTTCCAGGACCCCATGGACACCAAATCCAGCCACATTCAAGCCCCACAGGTGGACCTGCCGAACCTGCGTGTTCAAAGAGTCGGCCCTCCGACACGCGTTTCATATGGCAGGAACACTATTTTCTGCGTGTACAAAGAATCAGCCCTCCGACATGCGTTTCGCGTGGCAGAACACTGTATTTTCTCCCTGAGTTTGGTTGAAAAAATCCACCTATAAGTTGACCCTCAAAGCTCAAGCTTGTGTTGGACAAGAGTCAACTGTATGCAATTGACACTGATTCCTACCAACAATATCCAAATCTTACCATGACCAGCACGATAAACAAAATGAGCAAAATTTAAAAACTAAAGCAGAGTTTTTTCCTGCGAGTTGGCGCACTGGGTATCCCCTACGGGAAAGACCACACTGGCTGCTGACCAAAGTCCACAGGCCTCTTCCTCCATCCTGAGGGCATCTTCCTCCATCCTGACAGCAGCCTGGGCTCACCTCAGTCCCAGGGCGGGGGAGGGGGAGGCACTGTGCACCCTCCCAGCTCTCCTCTGCCCCTTCCCTCAGGCTGGCCCAAGAGCAGCCTTGACAGTCACGTGCTGGGGACATCGAGCTGCCCCTCCTCCGCCCACAGCCTCAGGCCACCTGTCTCATCTGTGACTGAGAAACAGAGCTGCAGCTGGAGGCGGGAGGCAGGACACGCTGGGATCTACCCATGGCCAGGCCGAGCTGCTCCGATCACTCAAGCTTCACTTTCATCACTCGCTCTACCAAATAAACTAGAATAAAATACGCCGCGTCCTCCTTTCCACACACTCCCAAGCCTCCCATCCCACTTCCTGGCGCTGACCCCATAAGAACACTTTGTGCATCTTTCCAGGTATTTTCTATCCTCTTCAAGCACAAAACCACATTCAGAGTGAATTTTTTTTTTTTTTAACAGAAATGGCACCAGGGCAGATGATGATTTTTTTGTATCATTTCTTTACTTTCTTGGGCATTTTCCACACCAGGACAGATGGGCTCTGCTCTCCTTCCTCCTCGCCCAAAGCTGCCTCACAGCAGCCACACACAGAGCCGTAAACCCTCGCAAGACTGTGGGTGTCTCGGGGTGTCCCACGTCCCCAAAGACCGAGGGGTCACAGATCCACACTGTCCAACAACACTTCAGACATGGCCTCGAGCCTGGGAACCCTGCTGGCCAGCCCAGGCCAGCAACAGAATAGAGGTGTGAGAGGTAACATTTGCACTTCTTAAAAAAAAAAAAAAAGGCAGATATCCAGTGCCACATTTAAAATGGTCATGGCGGCCAGGCACAGTGGCTCATGTGTGTAATGCCAGCACTTTGGGAGGCCAAGCTTGGCAGATCACTTGAGGTCAGGAGTTCAAGACCAGCCTGGCCAGCACGGTGAGACCCTTGTCTCTACAAAAAATACAAAAATTAGCTGGGCATGGTGGCAGGCACCTGTAATCCCAGCTACTCGGGAGGCTGAGACACAAGATTCTCTTGAACCCTGGAAGCAGAGGTTACAGTGAGCTGAGATTATGCCACTGCAATCCAGCCTGGGTGACAGAGCAAGACTCTGTCTCAAAAATAAAAATAATAAATAATAACAAAAGAAAAAATATGTATGCATTCCTAGTCCCTTGGAGCTGCAGCAACAAAGCTGGTGATATATTTTGGGTGTTTCTAATCAATGTTTTCCATGAGCTACACGGCAAGTTTCAACATTGACCCTGCTACAGAAATCATCTATTACAAATTAAAACAAGAGCCATAACTCTGTCTCCTACTAAAATATTCTAATTGAGACATGTTAACAGAATACATTTCTTTGGGTGAGAAAGTATCCACCAGGGTGAGGAACAGACGGCCCACCGATTGTGCTGTGGCCCTGACCACCAAGGACTCACGAATCATCCACAGCAAGGCTGGTGACTCAAAAAGAACACTAAATTGCTCTTTGACATTAATTCTTAAACCTTGAGAAACCAAAGTTCTCTTTGTAACAGACTTGAAAAAGGATGAAGTCAGAAGTAGCTCAGCAGAGATGCACCAACTCTTACCTGGGAGAGACACCCCTTGCTAATCACGTCTAGATTAACGGATGTGCTAAAAGCATCTCTTCCAACAGAGACACAGACTGCAAACAGGAATGCCATGAACACCTTCCCCAGATAACCCAGTCCTGACCCATCCACCCCTCAGGAGGTCCCCAGACAAGTCCAATAAGGAAATGACCCCACAGCAGATTCAGGTGCAGGCAGTGAGGGTGGTGGCGTCAGGGAATTCCGCCGTAAACCTTGGCAGCACGCAGGGAGGTGTACCCAGCTGGACAGGTGAAGTCAGAAGTGCAGGATGATCTGGCCATTCCAAATATGCAGGGCATTCCAATTTTGTTAAAATGAAACCCAGCCTTTGAAAAGGCCTGGACTTCCCACAATGTGTAGTATTTATAGTGTGGAGGGCACTGTAGAGAAGTTATCAGAGGGTTCATGACGGCAAGATCCACAGAGGCTCTGCCATGTGCCAGGCATGAGACAACTATTTACATAAAACACCTCATTTCACCCTACACAGAGTCCACAGACTGCTCCACAGTCTCCCAGGTAAGAGTTGGTGCATCTCTGCTGAGCTACTTCTGACTTCATCCTTTCTCAACTGCTTCATGTTTCACCCTACACAGAGTCCACAGACTGCTCCACATTTCACCCTACACAGAGTCCACAGACTGCTCCACATTTCACCCTACAGAGTCCACAGACTGCTCCACATTTCACCCTACAGAGTCCACAGACTGCCCCACATTTCACCCTACACAGAGTCCACAGACTGCCGCACATTTCACCCTACACAGAGTACAGAGACTGCTTCACAGAATACTGCCAAAGGGGACCATCAAATGATCCCCAAGAAGTAATGAGCACCTTAAAAGTAAGAAAGCCAACCTCTTCCCCCTCTCCTAACTCCCTCTCCTCATTTCCGCAGAACCAAAGAAA
>NW_020260678.1:0-3940 GCF_003255815.1 Theropithecus gelada
TGTGTGCGTGTGCGTGTGTGTGTGTGTATGAAACTTGGGTGGCTGCAGGGATGTGTGTATGTGTGTGTATACGCACATGCCCCTGCTAGTGCACATGCATAGTTCAGGATGTGGTGTGTTTGGAGACTAGTAATGTATTTATAAGTCTTGGATCTTAATTTTTTTTAATATAGCAGTTGCGGATCTAGCTATCAGTTTCTCTCACATTGGCTGACTCTCCGCTGAATAGTTAATTCGTGCATTGGCCCCTCTAAGTGGAGCCTTATAAGAATAACTTGACATTTTGCCTTGATGGAAAAGAAACAGGTCAGTAGAGAAAATCTTCATTCTAAGCCAGCATGGGCCGAAAGGATGCAGGGCAGTAAACCTGCTCACATTTTACTCATTCCTCCTTGTTTTCTTTATCTTGACTCATTCCACGTGGTCCCCAGGGAACTGGATCAAGGGTAAAACAACAGAGATGTTGAGGGAGATACCTTTCCCACTCTTAAATTATTCACATCTATGTGTAAACAAAGGAGTGAGAAGTATGGCAACTAAAACTACATAGGGAAGATATGCAATTTGACTTTAAATACAGAAAACTCCTTTCAACAAGAACACAACTGGTATAGTGGTAGGGAAATCACATTATTGTTATCTGCTTAAAAGTATAAAATAAATACATACTGGCTTAAGACTAGATAGCTTGTAAATAATATAAATAAAGATGGCTCAAGACTGCTAAGAAAAAAAAAAAAAGAAAAAAAAACCCCACTGTCTTTAACCATGCTTTTAGATAAACTCTACCCAGACCAAGAAAACCTGCCACTGGTATTTTAAAGATTATTTCTTTCATTGAGATGTTCTTTTCTTCGTCATGAAAGCAGTGAACATGTAGAAAAATATTTTTTAATTAGCTATACAAATTTCTTCTACGCAGGCCCACTCAAAATAGATCAAGACTTCACTGTGCTTCATATTTGAAAGACACTAATGTTGTTGTTAAGGACTTTTCTTTCATAGCACCTATAAAAATTTTAATTCTTTAGACATTTGTACAATTATTTGCTTCATGTCTGCACCCCCATCCCCAATAATCCCGGACTGTAAGTTCCAAGACAGGAGTGGCCACATTTTATTTCTCCGGGTGTACCTACAATGTTAATGTAGTCCTTGATACACAGCTGGTGACTGGTATGTATCTTTTGAAAGAAAAAATAAGAATACCTTTTATCATGGCTTTTTATAAAAAGATCGATAATGAAATATCTAAATAAAAAACAAACTTTGAGAGAGAGAAAGAGTTCATCCTAAAAATAACATGGAATTCTGAGCAATTTGCATTATTATAGTCCTTATATTGATGCCAAAAACAAATAATAATTTGTTTAAAAATACCTTTTTAAAGATAAAACATGTAATCACCATAACAACTGGAAGCAATAATGTCTTTGTGTATCTCAGCGGAGTCTGAAATATACCAAATTATTCAAAATAGTTACTTACGAATTTTACATTAAATTAGTAAACATCTAAGTCAAACTAAGTGTCATGATAACATTCCTTAAAAGTAAAAGGTAAAATTTCTTTGTCACCAGCAGAATATATATTTATCCTCTTCCATGCATTAATAATTAAAATTATAAAAATAGTTATAAAAAGTATTCCAAAAATTTAATGAAAAATGTACTATTTTAATAAAAATAGAATTGCTATATCTATTTTTTCTTTTCTTTTTTAATTTACATAATACTAAGTTTTAAAATGTGTGTTTACCGATCCCTGGGTCCTACATTGTAATTTTCTGTACTACAAAGCTCCATTATTTTCATTAGTGAAACTAGAGCTAACAAGAAAGAAAGCTAACCAAAGTTAATTACAAATACAGAAATAACATTGGCTAACTAATTCTGATGACCTGTTATTGTGATAAGGAGTAATTTACCACGTAACTAAATTATACATTTCTTAAAAGCAAGAAACCAGTTCCTTTTCCTCTTTTTCGTGCTATAGCAAACTGCCTCACGGATAACTAGTGGTCAATAGTAGTTTCTGAATGAATGGATGACTGATTGGATGGATAAGAGAAGAATGTAAAATTTTATTATATACCACTAAATCATAATTCATAATGATTACACAAGGAATAATCAATTCAGTAGCAACTTTGTTACATTCTTTGAAAACAATTAAGCTACATATAGAGGAAAGAGCCCTGGATTGAGAGTTCTAGAATCGATTAGAATCCATGTCCTAATCTTGGCTTGTATGTGCTTTAGGCAAATCTTTTAAGCTTTTCTTTATCTGCAAATGAAAGAACTATACGGCATGGCCTCTAGGAGCCCTTCCTGATCTTGTGTTCCATGATTCTACCAAGAGGCCAATTTTTTTTCTTTTCTTTTTTTTTTTTTTTTGATACAAAGTCTCACTCTGTCGCCCAGGCTAGAGTGCATTGGCACGATCTCAGCTTACTGCAATCTCCACCTCCAGGGTTCAAGCAATTCTCCTGTCTCAGCCTCCTACTCAGGCTGGGACTACAGGCATGCACCAACATGCCTGGCTAATTTTCATATTTTTAGTAGAGATGGGGTTACCACCATATTGGCCAGGTTGGTCTCAAACTCCTGACCTCAAGTGATCCACCCGCCTCGGCCTCCCAAAGTGCTGGGATTACAGGGATGAACCACCACGTCCAGCCTATATTTTAAAAGTTTTATGGCATGAACTTTTTAAAAAGAATAATACTTTGCATACACTTAAAATGAATTTTTATATGTTCATTAAAACTCATCAGTAGCATACCTTTCTTGGTAACACTTTGTTAAAAATGTTATAATATTTGGTGTGTTAACTGTAATAAAACTGAATTTCTTAAAAACAGAAACAAGAATTGAGACTTTTTCCTGAATGGTCCCATATTTCTTATTGGCCTAGATTATTAAAATTGATTTGTAGTAATAGTAATTATTATGGGTCATATTGTATGTTAAATACTCTCTCAGATTATCTCATTTAACCATCATCAATAATTCTATAAGATAAAGGCTATCTTTTTTATTTTACAGACAAAAATACAAGTGAGGAAGGTAGATTAGCAAAGTTACAGTAAAAAATAAAATAAGTTGACTTTCTGAGTAAAAATTTTGAGTTTCAGATTAAAAAAAAAAAAAACAAAAAAACTAGAGCAAAAACTCCTATTAGTAGAGAAGGAAAAAAGAAACATTCATACCGCTTTTTCCATGAAGTCAAATTCAGGAGCACAGGTGTATATTAAAGTATCAAAATCTGTATACCTTAAGATTCTGGCTGCTAAAAGATCACTCAGGTGAATCTGGGAGAAAATAAAGTAAAATGAATTAAAATTATACAAATGAGTATAGCCTATAGCCAGTAATACTTTATTGATGTAAGAATAACAAAACTTATAGACCAGATAAATCCAATATATTTAGACATCCCTCTAAGAAAACAAAAAACTACAGTGAAGCAAATATACGACGTGCTGAATTCTCAAGCTAACTGAAAATAAAGAGAAATATCATGAAAAATGAAAAGTAGAAAGAAGTCAGAAAAAAAGAGAAGATGATAAAGAGTGAGTTAAAATCCATATCTGCTGAGAAGAAACCACCATGGAGTTAATTACCCTTTATAATAAGACAATTTATGATGAAAAAGTATTTTACTTAACCTCTTTCAACATACATTGTAGGTCATAAGCTTTCTGTGCACTGTCATTTTCACAAAGCCTCACAGACTGATTACAATATTTGGTACTTCTTGATGTTTTACAGACATATATTCAAACCATTGAATATGAGACCTGATCCTCATAAGAATTACCACAATTATACATACCACTTTGATCTTTGACTTAGCTATTTGATCTCTAAGGCTAAAAATAGATACCAACAACCAAACCCAATGCAGAACTTCTATTTTTCTACTGATTATTTACAAC
>NW_020260679.1:0-3939 GCF_003255815.1 Theropithecus gelada
GGTGCTCTTACCTCTGGCCTGTCCTCCCCAGGGCCACCTGTCCCCTCAAGGCGGTTTCCCCCTCTGTGTCCTGGCAGACAGATGATGTGATGGAGTGGCAGAGCCTGCCCTGGGCTTCTCAGCAGTGCACAGCTCAGAGCGCACTTTGGAGTCAGCCAGCCCTGATTGCAGGACTCACGGACCCTCCGTGTTGTCACCTGTGGCATGGGAGGCAGCAGTACCCCTTCCCAGGGCGGCAGGGAAGATCAGATGAAGGAGCTCAGGTAAAAAGGTGGGCAGCCCACCTCTGCACACAGCCGATCCCGGCACCCAGCGGATCCCGACACCCAGCAGATCCCGGCACACAGCCGATCCCGACACCCAGCGGATCCCGACACCCAGCGGATCCCGGCACACAGCCGATCCCGGCACACAGCGGATCCCGGCACCCAGCCTATCCCGGCACCCAGCGATCCCGGCACACAGCCGATCCCGACACCCAGCGTATCCCGGCACACAGCCGATCCCGACACCCAGCGTATCCCGGCACACAGCCGATCCCGGCACACAGCGTATCCCGACACCCAGCGGATCCCGGCACACAGCCGATCCCGGCACCCAGCGGATCCCGGCACCCAGCGGATCCCGGCACACAGCCGATCCCGGCACACAGCGGATCCCGGCACACAGCGGATCCCGGCACACAGCCGATCCCGGCACACAGCGTATCCCGACACCCAGCGGATCCCGGCACACAGCCAGCAGCAGTGAGGGGAACTCTTCAACATCACCAGAACCCCCTGCCCTCAGAAAGGGGCTCCTGGGCCGACAGGGAAGGTCTGCCTCCTACTCTGGAGGGGCCGCTTGGGGACAGGCCCGGACTGTCTCCTCACAGCCACCTGCTCCCTGTCCTCCGCCTGCGCCTTCCCTATCTGGCCGCTGCTCATCCAGGAAGGTCGGGGGTGTCAGGACCTCCCTCCTGGGTCACACGCTAGGCCTGCCTGAGAGCAAAGGCCACGCACCGGCACCTCGCCGGGCCCTGGTCCCGGCGCACCAGGCTTCTGGGCCCTGCAGCAGCAGTGCCTGGCTCTGGCACGAGCTGCACCAACTTCCTTTTGCGTGCTGTGGTCCCAAGGCGTGTGCTTTGCAGCAAATGTGTGACTTGGCGTTCTCCGGAGTGCTCTGAAAATGGCCTTGTCTCCGGTCGTTCCCGTTCAAGAGCAGGTACCCGGGGTGCTACAGGGATCACGTTTTCCAGGATCAGTTTTCTGTCTGATGGGTGGGCAGCCCCAGCTCCCTGAGCAGGGTTAGGTGCCCTCTTAATGTCCAGTGTTAACTGTGCCAGCCTGAGTCCCTGAGCCCCTGAGCCCCGCGTGCCCCCTAGGGGTTGGCCTCAGCCTGGGGTGAGCTGACTGCAAAGACACTCCGCCCAATGCAGCCCTGCCCTTCACTGCTTCCTGTTGCTGCTGCTGGGCAGAGTGGGCCTGGCACCCAGCAGAGACGTCTGACTGCCGCACATTCTCCACTGGCTTCTGCTTCCATCCCTGAGGCGATGTTGAGGTAGATGCCAGGAGATGGAGAGCCCTGTGGGGCCACCTCTGTCCCTCTGCAGGGGGCAGTGCTGGCAGCTCCTGGGGAGAGCCCTGTCCATCTTGTCTGCTCTCTTCAGGAAGCCCTGGCCTGGGGATTCTCATCTCTGAGTGGAAGGCACGAAGGCCCCTACCTTGAACATGGACGCTGTAGGTCCCCAGTCCCTCTTTCCCTTCATCCTTGGGGCTGAGCACAGGGCAGTCGTGGGCGATAAAGACCTCTCAGACCCCTTCCCCACCCTGCAACCCCTTGCACAACCTGAGGTCACTGTCCCGGAGGGGAGGGCAAGGGGCTCCCTGGTGATGGCTTCTTGCATCCCCTCTCACTAGCCTCCTCCACTTCCCCTGGGCAGGATATGGGTGCAGCGTGTGTTCATGGAGGGAGGAGGTCGTAAGCCTCCTGGGGGACTGATTAGTGTATGTATGTGTGTGTGCTTGTGTGTGTGTGTGCGCGCGCGTGCGTGGGCTCCTGCTGCCTCCGCAGGGGACAGGCCCAGCCAGCTACTGAGTGAGCAGCCGGTGGCAGCCCTGACTCCCTGGGGGGACCTCCAGGGTTCCAGAAGCAACATGCAAAATAACATTAGTTCAACAAGCAGGTGCTGGAGTCCTCGCCCCAAGGCTTTCTGGAAGACACCCAGGACGTCACACCCAGCCCAGAACAGCCCCACTCTCTCCATTCCTTCCACGATGTTCACTAGGCATTACCACGTGCTGGTGGCCGCTCTGAGTGTGGGAGCACATCTATGAAGGAAAGAGATGAAGCTCCCTGCCGGGAGGATCTGACCTCTCAGCAGTCTTATGGGATATGGGTACAGAGGTGAATCTGGGGGAGAGTCCATTGTTGGTATTGCGCCACTGACGTCCAGGATGGCCTCCAGGGACCCCGCCTCCTGGTATCCACGGTCCCCATCGTATTAGGGTTGGCCTTTTGAAAGCTGTGAGTCCTAGTCACCTGCCAAATAGATAAGGAATACAAGGTGATCATTCTTAAGACCTCGGGAATCTGCAGACCAGCCTCCTAGAACCTTAGAGCTTCCAGAGTGATTCAGAACTTGGATGCAGCCACAGAAAGCCTAAGCGCCACAGGTCCTGCCGTGACACCCTGAGGCATGGGTTCACACTTGGGCGTGGCTAGTCACATCTCTAAAAGATGAGCCTTCATTTTGGGATGTCAAGGCAAGCGGATCACGACGTCAGGAGATCAAGACTATCCTTGCCAACATGGTGAAACCCCATCTCTACTAAAAATACAAAAAAAATTGGCTGGGTGTGGCAGTGTGCACCTGTAGTCCCAGTTACTTGGGAGGCTGAGGCAGGAGAATTGCTTGAACCCAGGAGTCAGAGGCTGCAGTGAGCGAGATCACACCATTGCACTCCAGCCTGGGTGACTGAAGAGACTCCATCTCAAAACTAAAAGAAAAAGATGAGCCTTTTCTGGGAAAGTGGAAAAGACAGAGAAGCCTCCTGACAGCCAAGGAGACCAGCAGCCAGAAGAGCAGGTGTAGCAAGGCTGACCCTCAAACCCTGGTTTTCCTGGTAAGACCGCTGCCCGGGGTGCACCACACAAGAGCAGCTTCACCTGCCGTCATGCGGATGGCACAGATGTCCAGGAAACAGCTCTGGTCAGTGACTCCCCAGGAGGCACGCCTGGACCTGGGACCAGAGCCTGCCCTGCACCTGTGCCTCATGTGACACCAGGGCGGGGCACAAGCTATTCCCAGCTCCTGCGGCCCCCCGTGGCACACCCCTACCTGTTAGCACACTGAGTCCTCCCTCGTCATCATCCCATTTTACAGATGGAGAAACTAACACAGGGATGACTGAGAGAATTGCCCTAGGCCATAGACCAGCACACGGCAGAGTTAGGACTCCCGCCAACGCCAAATCCAAAGCCCAGATCCGAACCACTGACTGGGCCTGACCTCCTTCCTAGGACCCAGAATGATCACCTCAGGTCACCCAAAGAGGAAGGAATAATGTCATCAACCAGCTCCCGAAGAAGATAGGAGCATGTGCAGTCGGCACTGGCAAAATTTAAGCTTAAAGAGAGATCCTCTCCAGCCTCAAAGAACTGACTTTGGATCAAGACTTCTCACTGAAGGCAGGTTCTGGCCAGCTCAAATGTTTTGTACTCCAGAATCTACAATAAAGAGACAGTTAATGCCTTTTGCAGGAACTGGAAGTAGGTTTCCAGGTACCTACTGGACTTGTAATTCAGTGTTGATAAGTATGACCCCGGAGATTAAATCAAGGCAGAACTTGCTCCCTGGAGCCCTGGGGTTAAGCGCTAGGGCGAATTCTGTATAACGATGCTATTGGCGGCTACAGCGAGCATTTATTGATCACACACTCATGGGGCAGCTGGTTCCAC
>NW_020260680.1:0-3938 GCF_003255815.1 Theropithecus gelada
TTTGCATTTCTCTGATGGCCAGTGATGATGAGCATTTTTTCATGTGTTTGTTGGCTGTATGAATGTCTTCTTTTGAGAAATGTCTATTCATATCCTTTGCCCACTTTTTGATGGGGTTGTTTGTTTTTTTCTTGTAAATTTGTCTGAGTTCTTTGTAGGTTCTGGATATTAGCCCTTTGTCAGATGAGTAGATTGCAAAAATTTTCTCCCATTCTGTAGGTTGCCTGTTCACTCTGATGGTAGTTTCTTTTGCTGTGCAGAAGCTCTTTAGTTTAATTAGATCCCATTTGTCAATTTTGGCTTTTGCTGCCGTTGCTTTTGGTGTTTTAGACATGAAGTCTTTGCCCATGCCTATGTCCTGAATGGTATTACCTAGGTTTTCCTCTAGGATTTTTATGGTATTAGGTCTAACATTTAAGTCTCTAATCCATCTTGAATTAATTTTCGTATAAGGAGTAAGGAAAGGATCCAGTTTCAGCTTTCTACTTATGGCTAGCCAATTTTCCCAGCACCATTTATTAAATAGGGAATCCTTTCCCCATTTCTTGTTTCTCTCAGGTTTGTCAAAGATCAGATGGCTGTAGATGTGTGGTATTATTTCTGAGGGCTCTGTTCTGTTCCATTGGTCTATATCTCTGTTTTGGTACCAGTACCATGCTGTTTTGGTTACTGTAGCCTTGTAGTATAGTTTGAAGTCAGGTAGCGTGATGCCTCCAGCTTTGTTCTTTTGACTTAGGATTGTCTTGGAGATGCGGGCTCTTTTTTGGTTCCATATGAACTTTAAAGCAGTTTTTTCCAATTCTGTGAAGAAACTCATTGGTAGCTTAATGGGGATGGCATTGAATCTATAAATTACCTTGGGCAGTATGGCCATTTTCACGATATTGATTCTTCCTATCCATGAGCATGGTATGTTCTTCCATTTGTTTGTGTCCTCTTTGATTTCACTGAGCAGTGGTTTGTAGTTCTCCTTGAAGAGGTCCTTTACATCCCTTGGAAGTTGGATTCCTAGGTATTTTATTCTCTTTGAAGCAATTGTGAATGGAAGTTCATTCCTGATTTGGCTCTCTGTTAGTCTGTTACTGGTGTATAAGAATGCTTGTGATTTTTGCACATTAATTTTGTATCCTGAGACTTTGCTGAAGTTGCTTATCAGCTTAAGGAGATTTTGGGCCGAGACAATGGGGTTTTCTAAATATACAATCATGTCATCTGCAAACAGGGACAATTTGACTTCTTCTTTTCCTAACTGAATACCCTTGATTTCTTTCTCTTGCCTGATTGCCCTAGCCAGAACTTCCAACACTATGTTGAACAGGAGTGGTGAGAGAGGGCATCCCTGTCTTGTGCCAGTTTTCAAAGGGAATTTTTCCAGTTTTTGCCCATTCAGTATGATATTGGCTGTGGGTTTGTCATAAATAGCTCTTATTATTTTGAGGTACGTTCCATCAATACCGAATTTATTGAGCGTTTTTAGCATGAAGGGCTGTTGAATTTTGTCAAAAGCCTTTTCTGCATCTATTGAAATAATCATGTGGTTCTTGTCTTTGGTTCTGTTTATATGCTGGATTATGTTTATTGATTTGCGAATATTGAACCAGCCTTGCATCCCAGGGATGAAGCCCACTTGATCATGGTGGATAAGCTTTTTGATGTGTTGCTGAATCCGGTTTGCCAGTATTTTATTGAGGATTTTTGCATCGATGTTCATCAGGGATATTGGTCTAAAATTCTCTCTTTTTGTTGTATCTCTGCCAGGCTTTGGTATCAGGATGATGTTTGCCTCATAAAATGAGTTAGGGAGGATTCCCTCTTTTTCTATTGATTGGAATAGTTTCTGAAGGAATGGTACCAGCTCTTCCTTGTACCTCTGGTAGAATTCAGCTGTGAATCCATCTGGTCCTGGACTTTTTTTGGTTGGTAGGCTATTAATTGTTGCCTCAATTTCAGAGCCTGCTATTGGTCTATTCAGGGATTCAACTTCTTCCTGGTTTAGTCTTGGAAGAGTGTAAGTGTCCAGGAAATTATCCATTTCTTCTAGATTTTCCAGTTTATTTGCATAGAGGTGTTTATAGTATTCTCTGATGGTAGTTTGTATTTCTGTGGGGTCGGTGGTGATATCCCCTTTATCATTTTTAATTGCGTCGATTTGATTCTTCTCTCTTTTCTTCTTTATTAGTCTTGCTAGTGGTCTGTCAATTTTGTTGATCTTTTCAAAAAACCAACTCCTGGATTCATTGATTTTTTGGAGGGTTTTTTGTGTCTCTATCTCCTTCAGTTCTGCTCTGATCTTAGTTATTTCTTGCCTTCTGCTAGCTTTCGAATGTGTTTGCTCTTGCTTCTCTAGTTCTTTTAATTTTTTTTTTTTTTTTTTTTTTTTTGAGACTGAGTCTGGCTCTGTCACCCAGGCTGGAGTGCGGTGGCCGGATCTCAGCTCACTGCAAGCTCCGCCTCCCGGGTTCACGCCATTCTCCTGCCTCAGCCTCCCGAGTAGCTGGGACCACAGGCGCCCGCCACTTCGCCCGGCTAGTTTTTGTATTTTTTAGTACAGACGGGGTTTCACCGTGTTAGCCAGGATGGTCTCGATCTCCTGACCTCGTGATTCGCCCGTCTCGGCCTCCCAAAATGCTGGGATTACAGGCTTGAGCCACCGCGCCCAGCTAGTTCTTTTAATTGTGATGTTAGAGTGTCAATTTTAGATCTTTCCTGCTTTCTCTTGTGGGCATTTAGTGCTATAAATTTCTCTCTACACACTGCTTTAAATGTGTCCCAGAGATTCTGGTATGTTGTATCTTTGTTCTCATTGGTTTCAAAGAACATCTTTATTTCTGCCTTCATTTTGTTATGTACCCAGTAGTCATTCAGGAGCAGGTTGTTCAGTTTCCACGTAGTTGAGCGGTTTTGATTGAGTTTCTTAGTCCTGAGTTCTAGTTTGATTGCACTGTGGTCTGAGAGACAGTTTGTTATAATTTCTGTTCTTGTACATTTGCTGAGGAGTGCTTTACTTCCAATTATGTGGTCAATTTTGGAGTAAGTACGATGTGGTGCTGAGAAGAATGTATATTCTGTTGATTTGGGGTGGAGAGTTCTATAGATGTCTATTAGGTCTGCTTGCTGCAGAGATCAGTTCAATTCCTGGATATCCTTGTTAACTTTCTGTCTCGTTGATCTGTCTAATGTTGACAGTGGAGTGTTGAAGTCTCCCATTATTATTGTATGGGAGTCTAAGTCTCTTTGTAAGTCTCTAAGGACTTGCTTTATGAATCTGGGTGCTCCTGCATTGGGTGCATATATATTTAGGATAGTTAGATCTTCCTGTTGAATTGATCCCTTTACCATTATGTAATGGCCTTCTTTGTCTCTTTTGATCTTTGATGGTTTAAAGTCTGTTTTATCAGAGACTAGTATTGCAACCCCCGCTTTCTTTTGTTCTCCATTTGCTTGGTAAATCTTCCTCCATCCCTTTATTTTGAGTCTATGTATGTCTCTGCGTGTGAGATGGGTCTCCTGAATACAGCAGACTGATGGGTCTTGACTCTTATCCAATTTGCCAGTCTGTGTCTCTTAATTGGAGCATTTAGTCCATTTACATTTAAGGTTAAGATTGTTATGTGTGAACTTGATCCTGCCATTATGATATTAACTGGTTATTTTGCTCGTTAGTTGATGCAGTTTCTTCCTAGCCTCGATGGTCTTTACATTTTGGCATGTTTTTGAGGTGGCTGGTACCGGTTGTTCCTTTCCATGTTTAGTGCTTCCTTCAGGGTCTCTTGTAAGGCAGGCCTAGTGGTGACAAAATCTCTAAGCATTTGCTTATCTGTAAAGGATTTTATTTCTCCTTCACTTATGAAACTTAGTTTGGCTGGATATGAAATTCTGGGTTTAAAATTCTTTTCTTTAAGAATGTTGAATATTGGCCCCCACTCTCTTCTGGCTTG
>NW_020260681.1:0-9497 GCF_003255815.1 Theropithecus gelada
ATAAGTAGAAAGCTGAAACTGGATCCTTTCCTTACTCCTTATATGAACATTAATTCAAGATGGATTAGCGACTTAAATGTTAGACCTAAAACCATAAAAACCCAGAAGAAAACCTAGGTAATACCATTCAGGACATAGGCATGGGCAAGGACTTCATGTCTAAAACAACAAAAGCAATGGCAACAAAAGCCAAAATTGACAAATGGGATCTAATTAAACTAAAGAGCTTCTGCACAGCAAAAGAAACTACCATCAGAGTGAACAGGCAACCTACAGAATGGGAGACAATTTTTGCAATCTACTCATCTGACAAAGGGCTAATATCCAGAACCTACAAAGAACTCAATCAAATTTACAAGAAAAAAACAAACAACCCCATCGAAAAGTGGGCAAAGGATATGAGCAGACAGTTCTCAAAAGAAGACATTCATACAGCCAACAGACACATGAAAAAATGCTCATCATCACTGGTGATGAAAAAATGCATCACCATCAGAGAAATGCAAATCAAAACCACAATGAGATACCATCTCACACCAGTTAGAATGGCAATCATTAAAAAGTCAGGAAAAAACAGGTGCTGGAGAGGATGTGGAGAAATAGGAACACTTTTACACTGCTGGTGGGACTGTAAACTAGCTCAACCATTGTGGAAGACAGTGTGGCAATTCCTTAAGGATCTAGAACTAGAAATACCATTAGACCCAGCCATCCCATTACTGGGGATATACCCAAAGGATTATAAATCATGCTGCTGTAAGGACACATGCACACGTATGTTTATTGTGGCACTATTCAGAATAGCAAAGACTTGGAATCAACCCAAATGTCCATCAATGATAGACTTAATTAAGAAAATGTGGCACATATACAGCATGGAATACTATGCAGCCATAAAAAAGGATGAGTTTGTGTCCTTTGTAGGGACATGGATGCAGCTGGAAACCATCATTCTCAGCAAACTATCGCAAGAACAGAAAACCAAACACCACATGTTCTCACTCATAGGTGGGATCTGAACAATGAGATCACTTGGACTCGGGAAGGGGAACATCACACACCGGGGCCTATCACAGGGAGTGGGGAGGGGGGAGGGATTGCATTGGGAGTTATACCTGATGTAAATGACGAGTTGATGGGTGCTGATGAGTTGATAGATGCAGCACACCAACATGGCACAAGTATACTTATGTAACAAATCTGCACGTTATGCACATGTACCCTAGAACTTAAAGTATAATAAAAAACAAAACAAAAAAACACACACAAAAAAAACCTTCTTTTTCTTTATAATTAACCAGTCTCAGGTAGTCTTTATTAGCAGTGCAAGAAAAGACTAACAGTAAATTGGTACCAGGAGTAGGGTGCTGCTGTATAGATACCCCAAAATGTAAAAGCAACTTTGGAACTGGGTAACAGGCAGAGGTTGGAACAGTTTGGAGGCCTCAGAAGAAGACAGAAAAATGTGGGAAAGTTTGGAACTACCTAGAAACTTATTGACTGGCTTTGACCAAAATGCGTATAATGATATGGACAATGAAATCCAGTCTGTGGTGTTCTCAGATGGAGATGAGAAATCTGTTGGGAACTGGAGTAAAGGTGATTCTTGTTATATTTTAGCAAAGATACTTGCATCATTTTGCCACTGCCCCAGAGATTTGTGGAACTTTGAACTTGAGGGATATGATTTAGGGTATCTGGTGGAAGAAATTGCTAAATAGCAAAGCATTCAAGAGGTGACTTGGGTACTGTTAAAAGCATTTAGTTTTAAAAGGGAAACAGTATAAAAGTTCAGAAAATTTGCAGCCTGACAATGCAATAGAAAAGAAACTGCCATTTTCTGAGGAGAAATTCAAGCCACCCGGAGAAGTTTTCATAAGTAACAAGGAGTCAAATGTTGATTGCCAAGACGATGGGGAAGATATCTCCAGGGCATGTTAGAGACCTTTGTAGCAGCCCATCCCACCACAGGCCAGGAGGCCTAGGAGGAAAAAGGGGTTTCCCAGGCCAGGTCCAGGGCCTCCTGCTATGCACAGCCTAGGGACTTAGTGTCCTGAGTCCCAGCCACCCTAGCTATGGCTAAAAGGGATGAAGGTACAGCTGAGGTCATAGCTTCAGAGGGTGCAAGCCCCATACCTTGGCAGCTTGCATGTGGTGTTGAGCCTGTGGGTGAACAGAAATCAAGAATTGGGGCTCGGGAACCTCTGCCTAGATTTCAGAGGATATATGGAAACACCTGGATATCCAGGCAGAAGTTTGCCACAGGGGTGGCGCCTTCACAGGGAACCTTTGCTAGGGCAGTGTGGAAGGAAAATGTGTGATTGAAGCCCCCACACAGAGTCCTCACTGGGGCACTGCCTAGCGGAAGTATGAGAAGAGGGACACGGTCCTCCAGACCTCAGAATGGTAGTTCTACCAGCAGTTTGCACTGAGCACCTGCAAAAGTCACAGACGCTCAACACCAGCACGTGAAAGCAGCTGGAAGGGAGGCTGTACCCTGCAAAGTCACGGGGGTGGGGGGAAGCTGCCTAAGATCATGGAAACCCACCTCTTGCATCAGTGTGACCTGGATGTGTGACATAGAGTCAAAGGCGATTGTTTCGGAGCTTTAAGATTTGACTGCCCCATGGGATTTCAGACTTGCATGGGGCCTGTAGCTCCTTCATTTTGGCCAATTTCTCCCATTTAGAATGAGTGTATTTACCCAATGCTTGCAACCCCATTGTATCTAGGAAGCAACTAACTTGCTTTTGATTTTACAGGCTCATAGGCAGAAGGGACTTGGCTTGTCTCAGATGAGATTTTAAACTGTGGACTTTTGAGTTAATGCTGAAATGAGTTAAGACTTTGTGGAGCTGTTGGAAAGGCATGATTGGTTTTGAAATGTGAGGACATGAGATTTGAGAGGGCTCAGGGGCAGAATGATATGATTTGACTGTGACCCCAGCCAAATCTTAGCTTAAATTGTAGCTCCCATAATTTCCATGTGTCGTGGGAGAAACCCAGTGGGAGGTAATTGAATCATGGAGATGGGTCTTTCCCATGTTCTTCTTGTGACAGTGAATAAGTCTCGTGAGATCTGATGGTTTTATAAATGGGAGTTTGCCTGCACGTTTTCTCTCTTGCTTGCTGCCATATAAGACATGACTTTCACTTTCTGTCATGATTGTGAGGCCTCCCAGCCACATGGAATCGTGAGTCCATTAAACCTCTTTTTCTTTATAAATTACCCAGTCTCAGGTATGCCTTTATTAGCAGTGTGAGAACAGACTAATACAAGGAGCATGTTGTTTAAATTCCATGTATTTGTACAGTTTCCAAAGTTCCTCTCGATTTCTAGTTTTATTCCACTGTAGCCTTAGAAGACATTTGATATGATTTCAGTATTTTTCAATTTGTTGAGACTTGTTTTGTGTCTTAACATATGATCTATTTTGGCGAATGTTTCTTGTGCTGATGAAAAGAATGTGTATTCTGCAGCCATTGGATGAAATGTTTTGTAAATACCTTTTAAGTTCATTTGGTCAAATATGCAACTTAAATTCATTTTTTGTTTTTACTTTTCCTTCTGGATGATCTATCTAATGATGAAAGCAGGGTTTCGAAGTCTCCAACTACTCTTGTATTGGAGTCTCTTTCTCTCTTTAGATGTAATAATATTTTTATATATGGATGCTGTGATGTTGGGTGCATATATGTTTATAATTTTTTATCCCATTGCTGAATTTATCTTTTTTATTACATAATGACCTTCTTTGTCTCTTTTTACTGTTTTTGACTTAAAGTCTGTTTTATGTGATATAAGTATAGTTTTTTCCTGCTCACTTTGGTTTCCATTTGCCATAGAGTATATTTTGCTATTCCCTTACTTTCAGTCTATATGCATCTTTCCTGGTAGGATAATTTTCTTAGGCAGCATGTAGTTGGGTCATATTGTTGATTCTACTCAGCTAGTCTATATCTTTTAAGTGGGAAGTTCAATGTATTTACATTTAAGTTTATTATGGACAGGTGAGGACATATTTCTGTAACTTTGTTACAATTAATAAAATGGGATTTCTGGTTGTTTTGTATATTCTTTGTTTCTTTCTTTCTCTCTTATTGTTTATTATTGTGGTTTGCTGGAATTTTGTAGTAGTAACAGTTGAGTATTTTCCTTGTTTGTTTGCTAAACCAGTGGTTTTTACATTTCATGTATTTAGTGATAGTAGTTATCTTTCTTTTGCTTTCAGACATAGGACTCCCTTAAGCATTTCTTGTAGGCTCAGTCTAAAGATGATAAATTTGCTTATTTGGAGAGGATTTTATTTCTCCTTTATATATGAAGGATAACTTTGTTAGGTATAAAATCCTTGGCTAGTAGTTTTTTTCTTTTTCAGCACTTTGAATACATCATACTATTATCTTTTGGTCTGTATGGTTTCTGCTGAGAACTATGCTGTTAGTCTGATCAAAGTTCCTTTATAAGTGACTAGATGCTTTTCTCTTGCTGTTCTTAGAATTTCGTCTTTTTCTTTGACTTTTGACATTTTGAGTATAATGTGCCATGGAGACCTTCTTAAATTGTATCTATTTGTGAATCTTTGAAACTCCTGTATCTTGATGTTCCCAAATCTCTTGCTAGACTTGGGAAGTTTTTAATCTATTATTTCATTAAACAGGTTCACTAAACCTTTTGCTTTTTTCTTGTCTTCTGAGATACCATAAATTTGAGTACTTGGTCACTTTCTGGTGCCCCATATGTCAGATAGGCTTTGTAACTTCTTATTCTTTTAAAAAAATTTGCCTGAGTTATTTCAAAAGTCCCATCTTTAAGCTTTGAGATTTTTTGTCTGCTTGATCTAGTCTATTGTTGAGGATTTCAAATGTATTTTGTATTTTATGTAATGAATTCTTCAATTTTAGAATTTCTATTAGGTTCTCTTTTATGGTATCTATGACTTCAGTAATTTTTAAATTCACATCCTGATTTTTTTTTCAGATTTTTAAATATTGTTTTCAGTAATCTCTTTTATGTCACTGAGATTCTTGAGTATCAATATTTTAAATTCTTTTTTGGGGATATGGCAAATTTCTTTTTGATTGGTATCTCTTACTGGAGAATTTTTATGTTCCCTTCAGAGGTGCTGTATTACTTTTCATGTTTCCTGAGTTTTTCTATTGATATTTGCATATCTGGTGCAACAGTTGCTTTTTCCAATTTTTTGAATTTGTTCTTATGGGGGTGGAAATTTTTCTGAAGATATATCTATGGCATTGGTTGGTTAGGGCATTGTGGCTTTGATTGTGGATGCATACAGTGGTGTAGTGTCTCTATGATTGATTTAGCAGTACAGTGTCAGTGGTGTTTGTGATTTCCTCAGTGGCTTATGGTGTAGTAGTTAGTAGAGGCTGTGGTGAAGTTTGGGTAGGAACTGAAATGCCAGGTGAGCTAGTCTTTGGGCCTGAGTGGTGATGGCAGTGGGATGGTCATGCCTGTTCATGACCCCATGGTGACATATGCTGGCATTGATTTTAACTGGTGCAAGCAGGCTGATTATTGGGCCTCCAGGTGACTTGCTTGGGTACCAGCAGTGGCAGGGAGGGTGGGCAGGTTCTTAAGCACCTGGGCATCAGGAATGGCCTGGGCAATGACAGTAACAGTGGCAGGACAACCCTCTTGGACCCAAGGAGTTCACATTGGTGTTGGCAGTTGCTGCAGTGAGCTGTACAGGCATGCAGGTGGCATATCCAGGTGATGCTATCTGTTGTAGTTGCAGGTTGAGTGGGCTTGACTTCAGATCCCAACAGTAGTGTGCTCAGGCACCAAACACTGGGTGCCTGGGCTGGGTGATTTCCAGGCCTCAAACAGGGTGCTGAGTACTGGAGTGTGTGGAGCTGGGCTGGGCAGTCTCCCCAGTGGTGCATCCAGGTATTGGCTTTTGTAGGGAGACACAGTGTGATCCCTAGGCCCCCAGTAGAATGTTTAGTTGGGGCAGCAGTGGCTGCACTGTGGCCCTGCTATTGAGGAGGGTGGAGTTGCTTTCAGTGGAAGTAGACTTAGGCATGTTGCTGGGGAATGTGCATGTTGCTTGTGCCTCAACCCTGCACCAGATCGCAATGGAGGCAGTTGTGAGCTGTGGAATTTTTCCTTGGGGCACTTAAAAATGTGCAGCCATCCATCTGCAGGTGAGATGCACGGGTCTCTGCCCATAGTTCCCACCTTGATCCCAGGAGTAGCAGCTGTAGGTACAGAATGTCAGTGGGGCTTCAGGGATGTGGAGATGCAGAGGCTGTTAAGCCCCAGGGCAGGACAGAGACTGGTGGAGGCTGGGCTCTCAAAATGATGCTGTGTTGCAGCTACACAGGACTCCAGGGGTCGTGGGACCCAGCATGAGCTCTCTCTGGAGCAGTGCCTTTGTGTAGTCCCCAGGCATTCCCTATGCAAGTTTTGAACCTTACTAGGGTTGAGGTCCTTTCCTGTGGCTAGAATTGTAGGAGTCTTGGGTGGAAATGAGGACCACTGGGGGCTTCTCGCTTACCCTTTCCCTACATTAGGGAACCTCTTCAGGCTGCCAGCAGATCCCAGCTGAACAGGCTACATTGCTTCCCTCTCCTTCCGTGCTTCTGGTGCTTCCCATAACTGCTCTGTTGAATTCGAGTGTTCTCAAATGAGCTATTCAAAGTAATTATATACTCACTAATTTGGTTCCTCTCCGTGGAAGAGGTGAATACCAGATGCATTTAGTCAGCCATCTTGAAGCCCCTCTTCTATTTCAATCCTTTCCAATTTTTTGAAACCAAAAATACCTTCTTTTTTTCTTTATACAACAGATGGTTCATATAGCCTCTTAAAGAACATATCTCCCTTATAAAAGCCATGCTGCTTTTCTCCTACAGGTGTTGCCAATGTTTTTACACTTTATTATAGAGGCCAATATTTACCCCACCCACTGCCACACACAATATATCTTCTTTCTGGTTTAGCTTTTGGTTTACATGCTTGAATTGACTGTGACAGTTCTCTGTGGGCCTCTCACATTTCTGTACATATTGTGAAGACAGGCACTGATGATCCGTTGATCCATATGATTTCAAAGATATTTGTATAGGGACAGCCTTGGAACACAGAGACAGTATCTCCCTCTGGAGCAAAGAGCAGGCAGGCATACTGCATATTATAGTAGATTTAGTCTCCCTAAGCCCAGGGTTGCACATTTCTAGTATAACTCACTGTACCTCCCATGTTCAAGTAAAACACTGCAGATTTACATTTTCCAGAAGGGTCTGAAAGTTGGAGAGAAAGTGCAATGTAGACAATGAGGAGATTAAGAAAATTATATAAACCATGCAGAGAGACTTTCCTCCAGTCTCCTTTTCCTCCTTTGATTCCCACAATTCTGGCAATCAAGGTTTACAACCACCAGAAAGAACACTAAAGGAATTCTTCCTGGGGAAATGAAGAATCCTGAGAGAATAAACTTATAGATACTGACATCTGGGTGCTTTCCAATGAAAACTACTTGCCATTGTATTGCTGTCAATACACAGAAACACGCCTAGAAATTTCAATTGACTCATTACAGCTTTTTTAAAAATTAGATATGAATGGACAGCCAAGGTGGTTTCTAACATTAAAAGCCACACTACAACTGTAATCCGAGCACTTTGGGAGGCTGAGGCAGGTGGATCACTAGGTTGGGAGTTCGAGAGCAGCCTAGACAAGATGGTGAAACCCCATCTCTAATAAAAATACAAAAAATTAGCCAGGCGAGGTGGCAGGTGCCTGTAATCCCAGCTACTCAGGAGGCTGAGGCAGGAGACTTGCTTGAACCTGGGAGACAGAGGTTGCAGTTAGCAGAGATCATGCCACTGCACTCTAGCATGAGTAACAGAGCAAGACTCCATCCCAAAAAAAAAAAAAAAAAAAAAAAGCCACATTGGAACAAGCAAACAGAAAAAATAAAAAAATTTAAAAAGAGAGAGATGGGGGTGCGGAGCAAGATGGCAGAATAGGAACAGCTCCAGTCTCCTACTCCCAGTGCGAGTGACACAGAAGACCGGTGATTTCTGCATTTTCAACTGAGGTACTGGGTTAATCTCACTAGGGAGTGCCGGACAATCGGTGCTGGTCAGCTGCTGCAGCCCGACCAGTAAGACCTGAAGCAGGGGGAGGCATCGCCTCACCTGGGAAGTGCAAGGGGAAAGGGAATCCCTTTTCCTAGCCAGGGGAACTGAGACACACAACACCTGGAAAATCGGGTAACTCCCACCCCAATACTGCGCTTTAAGCAAACAGGCACACCGGGAGATTATATCCCACACCGGGCTGGGAGGGTCCCACGCCCACGGAGCCTCCCTCATTGCTAGCACAGCAGTCTGCGATCTCGCCGCAAGGCAGCAGCGAGGCTGGGGGAGGGGCACCCACCATTGCTGAGGCTTAAGTAGGTAAACAAAGCCACTGAGAAGCTCGAACTGGGTGAGGCTCACAGCAGCTCAAGGAAACCTGCCTGTCTCTGTAGACTCCACCTCTGGGGACAGGGCACAGTAAACAACAACAAAAGCAGCAGAAACCTCTGCAGACGTAAACGACTCTGTCTGACAGCTTTGAAGAGAGCAGTGGATCTCCCAACACGGAGGTTGAGATCTGAGAAGGGACAGACTGCCTGCTCAAGTGGGTCCCTGACCCCTGAGTAGCCTAACTGGGAGACATCCCCCACTAGGTGCAGTCTGACACCCCACACCTCACTGGGTGGAGTACACCCCTGAGAGGAAGCCTCCAAAACAAGAATCAGACAGGTATACTCGCTGTTCAGCAATATTCTATCTTCTGCAGCCTCTGCTGCTGACACCCAGGCAAACAGGGTCTGGAGTGGACCTCAAGCAATCTCCAACAGACCTACAGCTGAGGGTCCTGACTGTTAGAAGGAAAATTAACAAACAGGAAGGACACCCACACCAAAACCCCATCAGTACGTCACCATCATCATCAAAGACCAGAGGCAGATAAAACCACAAAGATGGGGAAAAAGCAGGGCAGAAAAGCTGGAAATTCAAAAAATAAGAGCACATCTCCCCCGGCAAAGGAGTGCAGCTCATCGCCAGCAATGGATCAAAGCTTGACGGAGAATGACTTTGACGAGATGAGAGAAGAAGGCTTCAGTCCATCAAACTTCTCAGAGCTAAAGGAGGAATTACGTACCCAGCACAAAGGAACTAAAAATCTTGAAAAAAAAGTGGAAGAATTGATGGCTAGAGTAATTAATGCAGAGAAGGTCATAAACGAAATGAAAGAGATGAAAACCATGACAAGAGAAATACGTGACAAATGCACAAGCTTCAGTAACCAACTCGATCACCCCAAATCAACAGAATATACATTCTTCTCAGCACCATATCGCACTTATTCCAAAATTGACCACATAATTGGAAGTAAAGCACTCCTCAGCAAATGTCCAAGAACAGAAATTGTAACAAACTGTCTCTCAGACCACAGTGCAATCAAACTAGAACTCAGG
>NW_020260682.1:0-3936 GCF_003255815.1 Theropithecus gelada
AAGAAACCTTTCTCTAAGACAGTTCTTGTGGAATTTGCAAAGTGATATTTGGAAGCCCATAGAGGGCTATGGTGAAAAAGGAAATATTCTCAGTTGAAAAGTCGAAAGAAGCTTTCTGAGAAACTGCTTTGTGATGTGTGACTTCCACTCTCAGAGTTACATCTGTATTTCGTGGATCTCTTTGCTGGCCTTATTTCTGTGGAATCTGAGAACAGATATTTCGGATCACTTTGAAAACTATAGGGCCAAAGGAAATATCGTCCGATTACAAAGAGAAAGTAGCTTTCTGAAAAACTTCTTTGTCTTCTGTGAAATCATCTCATAGAGTTACACCTTTCCCCTCAAGAAGCCTTTCGCTAAGACAGTTCTTGTGGAATTTTCAAAGTTATATTTGGATGCCCATAGAGGGCTATGGTGAAAAAGGAAATATCCTCAGATGAAAACTCGAAAGAAGCTTTCTGAGAAACTTCTTAGTGTTCTGTTAATTCATCTCACAGAGTTACAGCTTTACCCTCAAGAAGCCGCTCGCTAAGCATGTTCTTGTGGAATTCTCAAAGTGATACTTGGAAGCCCATAGATGGCTACGGTGAAAAAATAAATATCCTCAGATGAAAATTCGAAAGAAGCTTTCTGACAAACTGCTTTGTGATGTGTGACTTCCACTCACAGATTTACATCTGTGTTTCGTGGTTCTCTTTGCTTGCCTTATTTCTCTGGAATCTGAGAACAAATATTTCGGATCACATTGAAGACTATAGGGCCAAAGGAAATATCCTCCGATGACAAAGAGAATGAAGCTTTCTGTGAAACTTCTTTGTGTTCTGTGAAATCATCTCACAGAGTTACAGCTTTCCCCTGAAGAAGCCTTTCACTAAGACAGTTCTTGTGGTATTTGCAAAGTGATATTTGGAAGCCCGCAGAGTGCTATAGTGAAAAAGGAAATATCCCCATATGAAAACTCGAAAGAAGCTTTCTGAGAAACTGCTTTGTTGTGTGTGACTTCCTGTCAGAGAGTTACATCTGTATTTCGTGGATCTCTTTGCTAGCCTTATTTCTGTGAAATATGAGACCAGATATTTCGGATCCCTTTGAAGACTACACGGCCAAAGGAAATATCCTCCGATAACAAAGAGAAAGAAGCTTTCTGAGAAACCTCTTTGTGTTCTGTCAGATCATCTCACAGAGTAACAGCTTTTCCCTCAAGAAGCCTTTCGCTAAGACAGTTCTTGTGGAATTTGCAAAGTGATATTTGGAAGCCCTTAGAGGGCTATGGTGAAAAAGGAAATATATTCAGATGAAAACTCGAAAGAAGCTTTCTGACAAACTACTTAGTGTTCTGTTCATTCTTCTCACAGAGTTACAGCTTTCCCCTCCAGAAGCCGGTGGCTAAGCCAGTTTTTGTGGAATTCGCAAAGTGTTATTTGGAAGCCCTTAGGGAGCTATGGTGAAAAGGAAAATATCCTCAGAGAAAAACTGGAAAGAAGCTTTCTGAGAAATTGCTTTGTGATGTGTGACTTCCACTCACAGACTTACATCTGTATTTCATGGATCTCTTTGCTAGCCTTATTTCTGTGGAATCTCAGAACAGATATTTCGGATCCCACTGAAGACTATAGGGCCAAAGGAAATATCCTTCGATCACAAATAGAAAGAAGCTTTCTGAGAAACTTCTTAGTGTTCTGTGAAATCATCTCACAGAGTTACAGCTTTCCCCTCAAGAAGCCTTTCCCTAAGACAGTTCTTGTGGAATTTGCAAAGTGATATTTGGAATCCCATAGAGGGCTACGGTGAAAAAGGAAATATCCTCAGATGAAAACTCGAAACAAGCTTTCTGAGAAACTGCTCAGTGTTCTGTTAGTTCATCTCACAGAGTTACAGCTTTCCCCTCAAAAAGCCGCTCGCTAAGCCTGTTCTTGTGAAATTCACAAAGTTATATTTGAAAGCGCATAGAGGGATATGGTGAAAAAGAAAATATCCTCAGAGAAAAACTGGAAAGAAGATTTCTGAGAAACTGCTTTGTGATGTGTGACTTCCACTCACAGAGTTACAACTGTATTTCGTGGATCTCTTTGCTCCCTTATTTCTGTGGAATCTGAGAACAGATATTTCGGATCGCTTTGAAGACTATAGGGCCAAAGGAAATATCCTGCAATCACAAAGAGAAAGAAGCTTTCTGAGAAACTTCCTTGTGTTCTGTGATATCATCTCACAGAGTTACAGATTTCCCCTCAAGAAGCCTTTTGCTAAGACAGTTCTTGTGGAATTTATTAAGTGATATTTGGAAGCCCATAGAAGGCTATGGTTAAAAAAGGAAATATACTTAGATGAAAACTCGAAAGAAGCTTTCTGAGAAACTGCTTAGTGTTCTGTTAATTTTTCTGAAAGAGTTACAGCTTTCCCCTCCAGAAGCCGCTCGGTAAGCCTGTTCTTGTGGAATTCGCAAACTGATATCTGAAAGCCCATAGAGGGCTAAGGTGAAAAAGAAAATATCCTCAGAGAAAAACTGGAAAGAAGCTTTCTGAGAAACTGCTTTGTGATGTGTGACTTCCACTCAAAGAGTTACATCTGTATTTCGTGAATCTCTTGCTAGCCTTATTTCTGTGGAATTTGAGAACTGATATTTCCGATCCCTTTGAAGACTATAGGGCCAAATTAAATACCCTCCTTTATCAAAGAGAAAGAAGCTTTCTGAGAAACTTCTTTGTGTTCTGTGAAATCATCTCACAGAGTTACAGCTTTCTCCTCAAGAAGACTTTCGCTAAAACAGTTCTAGTGGAATTTGCCAACTGATATTTGGAAGCCCATAGAGGGCTATGGTGATAAAGGAAGTATCCTCAGATGAAAACTCCAAAGAAGCCTTCTGAGAAACTGCATAGTGTTCTGTTAATTCGTCTCACAGAGTTACAGCTATCCCCTCAAGAAACCGCTCGCTACTCCAGTTCCTGTGAAATTCGCAAAGTGATATACGGAAGACCATAGAGGGCTATGGTGAAAAAGAAAACATCCTCAGATGAAAACTCGAAAGAACCTTTCTGAGAAACTGCTTAGTGTTCTGTTAATTCTTCTCACAGGGTTACAGCCTGCCCCTCAAGAAGCCGCTCGCTAAGCATGTTCTTGTGGAACGCGAAAAGTGATATTTGGTAGCCCATAGAGGGCTAAGGTGAAAAAGAAAATATCCTCAGATAAAAACTCGAAACAGGCTTTCTGAGAAACTGCTTAGTGTTCTGTTAGTTCATTTCACAGAGTTACAGCTTTCCCCTCACAAAGCCGCTCGCTAAGCCTGTTCTTGTGAAATTCGCAAAGTGATATTTGAAAGCCCATAGGGGGATATGGTGAAAAAGAAATTATCCTCAGAGAAAAGCTGGAAAGAAGCTGTCTGAGAAACTGCTTTGTGATGTGTGACTTCCCCTCACAGAGTTATATCTGTATTTCGTGGATCTCTTTGCTAACCTAATTTCTGTGGAATCTGAGAACAGATATTTCGGATCCCTTTGAAGACTATAGGGCCAAAGGAAATATACTCCGATAAGAAAGAGAAAGAAGCATTCTGAAAAACTTCTTTGTGTTCTCTGAAATCATCTCACAGAGTTACAGCTTTCCCCTCAAGAAGCCGCTCACTAAGCCCCTTCTTGCGGAATTCGCAAAGTGATATTTGGAAGACAATAGAGGGCTATGGTGAAAAAGAAAATATCGTCAGAGAAAAACTGGAAAGAAGCTTTCTGAGAAACTGCTTTGTGATGTGTGCCTTCCACTCACAGAGTTGCATCTGTATTTCGTGGATCTCCTTGCTAGCCTTATTTCTGTGAAATCTGAGACCAGATATTTTGGATCCCTTTGAAGACTATAGGGCCAAAGGAAATATCCTCCGATAACGAAGAGAATGAAGCTTTCTGAGAAACTTCTTTGTGTTCTGTGAAATCATCTTACAGATTTACA
>NW_020260683.1:0-3935 GCF_003255815.1 Theropithecus gelada
CACATGAAAAAATGCTCATCATCACTGGCCATCAGAGAAATGCAAATAACTTTCTTATACAGAAACATTTGTTCCTTTGTGTATAAACCAAATCAAATATCATATATAAGTTATACATAAGATATGAATCATGCATAATGCAACTTATCAAACATTTTAGATGAACATGTCAGTTTTTATATTATCAACATAGAACTGTTTTAAGATAAATAAATCATTTCTTCATTTTTCATCTCAATTTATAAGAGATGACATAAGTTACATAACTCAGCGAATCTACACTGAAAGCACTGGATAAGTGAATTAATTCACTGGATAAGTGAATTGCAATTTTTGCTCAAATATGGAAAAAATCTAACTGATTATAATCAAAATCATCAACTGTCAGTTACTTTTTCTGCAAGCTCTTTACTTAATATAAAATCTAGACATTAAGACACTAATTTATCCTCTTAAATGCTATAAATATTTTATTGCATTTCATTATTTCTTTAGTTGTCAATTTTGATAGTGTTTGACTAGAAGTCGAGAATAGGAAATCCACTAACGTATCCACCTTGGGTGGGCCAGTTACTTACTTTCTCATTGCCTTGGTTTTCTTTCTTGAAAAGTGAAGAATTGTTTTCTTCATAATTATCTCATAATTGTTTTCTGAAAACGTAAAACACTGGTAACATTGCCTGGCATTGAGTAAGTTACTAGTTTTTAGTATTAGTATCGATTCACATTTTTCCTACTTAAAATTAGAATAATGACTCCTCATTTTCTAGATGATTTTATAGCATATAAATTTAGATACAAATCAAGACAAATTTGAGTATCTAGTAGATGTTCAGTAGTATACATTGAATCAAATAATGCATTATTCCTCACAATCTTCATAAGACAAGTAACTATCATCTTTTCCAAATGGACATGAAAGTTGCATGACAGAAAGATTCCATAACTAGATTTGTTGCCCAGCTTACCTGTAGTAGATCTAGGACTTCAAGACAGGCAGGTTCTTAACTTCTACACTCGATTAACCTGTATGGCCTGCCTTTGTTCATGCTTTGCCATGTTTATCTAGTTCTCTGGTTCTTTCACTAGATTTTAGTTTCTTGAAGGCAAGTTTACCTCTATAGAACCTACCTCAGTGACTTACCTGGTACTGGGGAAGTAAATATTCAATGTTTGCTAAATTAAATAGCAAGTTACAACTGGGAGAATCTGACAAAGTAGAAAGACTTTGAAGCTAGTTAGACATAAGTCAAAATCATACTTTGGATATTTGTTATATTCTGCTCAAAATATTACTTAACCTCTCTGAGCCTCCCCTTCCTCTTCTACACCATGGGACTGATATTACCTCCTATGAAGATTATGCACAATAGATAGGATTCATGTATTATGTTTATTTTCATGTCAAGTAATTCGAATACATTTTGTTCCATTTGCCCTGGGTTCTAAGTCAAAGGCTGGGAAACTTTTTCTGTGAAAAGCCAGATAGCAGGCCAGGCGCAGTGGCTCACGCCTGTAATCCCAGCACTTTGGGAGACCAAGCTAGGTGGATCACGAGGTCAGGAGATTGAGACCAACCTGGCCAACATGATGAAACTCCTTTTCTACTAAAAATACAAAAATTAGCCGGGCATGGTGGCTGGTGCCTGTAATCCCAGCTACTCTGGAGGCTGAGGCAGGAGAACTGCTTGAATCCAGGAGGCGGAGGTTGCAGTGAGCTGAGATCACACCACTACACTCCAGCCTTGGTAACAAAGCAAGACTCCATCTCGAGGGAAGAAAAAAAAAAAAAACCCAGATAGCAAATATTTTAGCCTTTACAGACTATACAATTTCTGTTGCAGTGATTCAGCCCTGCTGTTGTGGTATGAAAGTAGCTATAAACAACACATAAATAAGTGGATATGGCTGTGTTCCAACAGACCTTCTCAAAAATGCTGCATGCCTGATTTTGCCTGGGGGCCATAGTTTCCAAACCCCTGTTCTAAAGCGTGACATCTGGGGTCACTAGCTAAAAGAAATTCTCATCTAAAACTACTGGATTAAACATTTTAATATTGTTTATCATGTATTTATCTCTGGACACTGATTTCTTGTGTTGTAATTATAAATACTAATTATAGAAACAGGGCAATTACAATTATCTTTGCAAAGAGTTTTACGTACTCAAAATGTGCATCCAATTCAGCCTTAGACGTCAGGTGCTTAGCAGCACTTTAAAGATGTTGACCAGTATGAGCAGAATGGTTCACATTGAGTCCTTTTAAAATAGCCTCATGAGGGCAAGATATTGACTTCTGGAGCTGAACCAGCCTAACCTGCCTTTCTTGTTCTTGTTTCTGTGCGCTGCTACCTCACGTGACTTGTCTATGTCCCGAATTTAAATCTTGTTTCCAATACTCCTATAATCCTCTCTTTACCTGAGTTGGTATTGTTCATCTCAATATCTTGTTACTGACCTTGGCTTGACTGTTTCTCTAGTCATTGAGTCCTAGATATCCCAAGGCGTTTTTCATAAATAGCTACCCCCTGTCCAGCATATTTTGTCACTTAGCAAGCTTGACAGCACTACTCCTGGGCTGTGAATTCCTTTTAGATCCTTATTCATTTTAGGGTTAATTGAACTCCTTTGCCTTGTGTATAAGGCTCTGTGGGACTTGGCTCTAGTCATATTCTCAAAACTCCAAAATATAGTCAGGCCCCTTTCACATGCCTTGTTTCACACTTCTGTGCCTGCTGTTCTCTCTGTGACACACTTTCCTTGTTTGGGTATTTGGCAAACTTCTACTAATCCTTCAAACTCAGGGATGGCTGAATCTTGATTCTTCCCCATAAAGGTTCCCCTTTCTAACTAATATCACCTCTGTACTCTTATCCCTAATCTCAGCAGCAATCAGCCCCAGGAAATCAAACCAAAAGCTCTGCAGCAATTGACCCAGAACAGATAGGATTTATTCAATGACTACAGCTTCCCTTATTTTTGTTTCCACCTCAGGACCAACCAGAAAAAGCCAATATGCTCCCCAAACCAATTACAGGGGATGCCCTGCTTCTAGTTAGCACAACTGCAGCTTCTTCATGCCAACCACCTCAAATCAAAGCATACTTGAACCCTTCTCTTCTGCTCACTATGATGTTTTCCACTGCCCTGCCTACCTATGAGTTTCTAGCTAACACAGTGATGATAGCTGATTCCCTTACTTTAGAAAGCTCTGATAAAATAAGTGACTAAACAAGCTCTGCCTCATCTCATGTAGGTGAGTTCTTTTATTCCCACAATCCCTAGCACCAACCATCATTAATATGTTAAATCTGCCCACACTGATGGGAAGAACATCAGGATAGGCAGTCAGACTAAGTCTAGAAGTGTTCTGTGGTGAAGCCCTTCTCTAAAACTTTCCGTACACTTAACCTAGGGACCAATCAGATCACAGGTCTGGTAGGATGTCTCATGAGCTAAATGGGAGCAGTGGACCAATGGAAATGTATATGTAGAAAAGCAAAGAATAAGAGATATAGAGAAGAGAGCTGCAAAGTTACTAGGAAAGTCTTAAACATCCCTCTACTTTTGCTATTATCACTGGCCTTCTGATCTGCAAGGATGAATCAACTTATATAAAGGGCCTAGAGTGGGACAGATGTTTTAATGTTTTTTAAATCAAAGAATAAAACCTCAAAGATGAAAAGAATATGCATATTTGCAAATACTCTCATCTGGCTTTTTTCCTTTATTCTACAATACAAAGGAATTTCATTTTAAGTTCTCTGTAATATATTTTATAAGACAATACCAAGGAAGCTTAATCTATTTTACACATAGAAGGCAAACAGAAAAGACTGATCATGATATGAGGAATAGGTGTGCCTCCATGAGCATTAGATCCAGCCATCAGTGCACACCAGTACACCTCTGATACCTGAAATTAATCTCAGCA
>NW_020260684.1:0-3933 GCF_003255815.1 Theropithecus gelada
TTCATCTCACAGAGTTACATCTGTATTTCTTGGATCTCTTTGCTAGCCTTATTTTTGTGGAATCTGAGAACAGATATTTCGGATGCCTTTCAACACTATAGGGCCAAAGGAAATGTCCTCCGATAAGAAAGAGAAAGAAGCTTTCTGAGAAACTTCTTTGTGTTCTGTGAAATCATCTCACAGAGTTACAGCTTTCCACTCAGGAAACCTTTCACTAAGACAGTTCTTGTGGAATTGGCAAAGTGATATTTTGAAGCCCATAGAGGGCTATGGTGAAAAAGGAAATATCCTTCGATGAAATCTAGAAAGAAGCTTTCTGAGAAACTGCTCTGTGATATGTGACTTCCACTCACAGAGTTACATCTGTATTTCGTGGATCTCTTTGCTACCTTACTTCTGTGTAATCTGAAAACAGATATTTCGGATGCCTTTGAAGACTATAGGGCCAAAGGATATATCCTCCGATAACAATGACAAAGAAGCTCTCTGAGAAACTTCTTTGTGTTCTGTGAAATCATCTCACACACTTACAGCATTCGCCTCAAGAAGACTTTCGCTAAGACAGTTCTTGTGGAATTGGCAAAGTGATATTTGGAAGCCCATAGAGGGCTATGGTGAAAAAGGAAATCTCCTCCGATGAAATCTGGAAAGAAGCTTTCTGAGAAACTGCTTAGTGTTCTGTTAATTCATCTCACAGGGTTACATCTGTATTTCGTGGATCTCTTTGCTAGCCTTATTTCTGTGGAATCTGAGAACAGATATTTCGGATCCGTTTGAAGACTATAGGGCCAAAGGAAATATCCTCCGATAAGAACGAGAAAGAAGCTTTCTGAGAAACTTCTTTGTGTTCTGTGAAATCATCTCACAGAGTTAAAGCTTTCCCCTCAAGAAGGGTTTCGCTAAGACAGTTCCCTTCAAAATGGCAAAGTGATATTTGGAAGCCCATACAGGGCTATGGTGAAAAAGGAAATATCCTGAGATGAAATCTGGAAAGAAGGTTTCTGAGAAACTGCTCTGTGATGTGTGACTTCCACTCACAGAGATACATCTGTATTTCGTGGATCTCTTTGCTAGCCTTATTTCTGTGGAATCTGAGAAGAGATATTTCGGATCCCTTTGAAGACTATAGGGTCAAAGGAAATATCCTGCGATAACAAACAGAAAGAAGCTTTCTGAGAAACTTCTTTGTGTTCTGTGAAATCATCTCACAGAGTTACAGCTTACCCCTCAGGAAGCCTTTCGCTAAGACAGTTCTTGTGGAATTGGTAAAGTGATGTTTGGAAGCCCAGAGAGGGCTATGGTGAAAAAGGAAATATCCTCAGATGAAATCTGGAAAGAAGCTTTCTGAGAAACTGCTTAGTGCTCTGTTTATTCATCTCACAGACTTACATTTGTATTTTGAGGATCTCTTTGCTAGCCTTATTTCTGTGGAATCTGAGAACAGATATTTCGGATCCCTTTGAAGACTATAGGGCCAAAGGACATATCCTCCGATAACAAAGAGAAAGAAGTTTCTGAGAAACTTCTTTGTGTTCTGTGAAATCATCTCACACAGTTACAGCTTTCCCCTCAAGAAGCCTTTCGTTAAGACAGTTCTTGTGGAATTGGCAAAGTGATATTTGGAAGCCCACAGAGGGCTATGGTGAAAAAGGAAATATCCTCAGATGAAATCTGCAAAGAAGCTTTCTGAGAAGCTGCTTGGTGTTCTGTTAATTCATCTCACAGAGTTACATCTGTATTTCGTGGATCTCCTTGGTAGCCTTATTTCTGTGAAATCTGAGACCAGATATTTCGGATCCCTTTGAAGACTATACGGTCAAAGGAAATATCCTCCGATAACAAAGAGAAAGAAGCTTTCTGCGAAACTTCTTTCTGTTCTGTGAAATCATCTCACAGAGTTACAGCTTTCCCCTCAAGAAGCCTTTCGCTAAGACAGTTCTTGTGGAATTGGCAAAGTGATATTTGGAAGCCCAGAGAGGGCTATGGTGAAAAAGGAAATATCCTCAGATGAAATCTGGAAAGAAGGTTTCTGAGAAACTGCTCTGTGATGTGTAATTTCCCCTCACAGAGTTACATCTGTATTTCGTGGATAATGTGCTAGCATTATTTCTGTGGAATCTGAGAACAGATATTTCGGATCCCTTTGAAGACTATGGGGCCAAATTAAATATCCAGCAATAACAATGAAAAAGAAGCTTTCTGAAAAACTTCTTTGGGTTCTGTGAAATCATCTCACAGAGTTACAGCTTTCCCCTCAAGAAGCCTTTCGCTAAGACAGTTCTTGTGGAATTGGCAAAGTGATATTTGGAAACCCCTAGAGGGCTATGGTGAAAAAGAAATATCCTCAGATGAAATCTAGAAAGAAGCTTTCTGAGAAACTGCTTAGTGTTCTGTTAATTCATCTCACAGAGTGACATCTGTATTTCGTGGATCTCTTTGCTAGCCTGATTTCTGTGGAATCTGAGAACAGATATTTCGGATCCCTTTGAAGACTATAGGGCCAAAGGAAATATCCTCCGATAACAAAGAGAAAGAAGCTTTCTGACAAACTTCTTTGAGTTCTGTGAAATCATCTCACAGAGTTACAGCTTCCCCCTCAAGGAGCCTTTCACTAACACAATTCTTGTGGAATTGGCAGAGTGATATTTGGAAGCCTAGAGAGGGCTATGGTGAAAAAGGAAATATCCTCAGATGAAATCTGGAAAAAAGGTTTCTGAGAAACTGCTTAGTGTTCTGTTTATTCATCTCACAGACTTACATCTGTATTTTGTGGACCTCTTTGCTAGCCTTATTTCTGTGGAATCTGAGAACAGATATTTCGGATCCCTTTGAAGACTATAGGGCCAAGGGAAATATCCTCCGATAACAAAGAGAAAGAAGCTTTCTGAGAAACTTCTTTGTGTTCTGTGAAATCATCTCACAGAGTTACAGCTATCCCCTCAAGAAGCCTTTCGCAAAGAGAGTTCTTGTGGAATTGGCAAAGTGACATTTGGAAGCCCATAGAAGGCTACGGTGAAAAAGGAATTATTCTCAGACGAAATCTGGAAAGAAGATTTCGGAGAAATTACTTGGTGTTATGTTAATTTATCCCACAGGGTTACATGTGTATTTCGTGGATCTCTTTGCTAGCCTTATATCTGTGGAATCTGAGAAGAGATATTTCGGATCCCTTTGAAGACTATAGGGCCAAATGAAATATCCTCCAATAACAAAGAGAAAGAAGCTTTCTGAGAAACTTCTTTGCGTTCTGTGAAATCATCTCACAAAGTTACAGCTTACCCCTCAAGAAGCCTTTCGGTAAGACAGTTCTTGTGGAATTGGCAAAGTGATATTTGGAAGCCCAGAGGGCAATGGTGAAAAAGGAAATATCCTCAGATAAAATCTAGAAAGAAGGTTTCTGAGAAACTGCTTAGTGTTCTGTTTATTCATCTCACAGACTTACGTCTCTATTTTGCGGATCTCCTTTCTCGCCTTATTTCTGTGGAATCTGAGAAGAGTTCTTTCGTATCCCGTTGAAGACTATAGGGCCAAAGGATATATCCTACTATAAAAAAGAGAAAGAAGCTTTCTGAGAAACTTCTTTGTGTTCTGTGAAATCATCTCACAGAGTTACAGCATTCCCAACAAGAAGCCTTTCGGTAAGACAGTTCTTGTGGATTTGGTAAAGTGATATTTGGAAGCCTATAGAGGGCAATGGTGAAAAAGGAAATATCCTCAGTAGAAATCTGGAAAGAAGTTTTCTGAGAAACTGCTCTGTGATATGTGACTTCAACTCACAGAGTTACATCTGTATTTCGTGGATCTCTTTGCTAGCCTTATTTCTGTTGAATCTGAGAACCGATATTTCAGATCCCTTTGAAGACTATAGGGTCAAAGGAAATATCCTCCGATAACCAAGAGACAGAAGCTTTCTGAGAAACTTCTTTGTGTTCT
>NW_020260685.1:0-3933 GCF_003255815.1 Theropithecus gelada
ATCTTAAAAAATGCTTTCTGTCTGCAAAAATGTTTCTCAATCTGCCACATTTGCATTGGCCTCATCCCAATTTCCCACTGCCAGGATTAAGCAGCCTCCCTCCAATTCTTCCAATCCTGGCCCTAGTCAGCTAAATTGCCATGACACCAAGTCACTGGAAATAATTTCTTTATAGGAATAAGTTTCCCAGAGATTGGAATTTGCCTGGTGATGCCACCATGAATCAGACAGAGCTCTCTAGTCTCTCTGCAGGCCAAAGAATTCCTGAATGTCCCTGGAAAATCTCCCTTTCCCCCCACATCCATTTCACACCTCATGAAAATATTTATTATGACCATTTATATGAATTTTAGAATTTACAAAGCACCTTCTCACGTAAAGTTTTACATTTGATAACTTTAATAACACTAATAAAGATGAATGTTTTGTTACTCCATTTTACAGATGAGGAAACTGAGGCTCCAGTTCTCAAAATGACTTGTCCAAGTTATCATAGTCACTAAGCAGTAAAACTGGGACTTCTTGAGCCCCAGCCTCTATTCTGACATCCCTTCCTATTTGGTTATCTCATAGGCACGTGGCAATCAACGTGTTCAAAATTGAGCGTATCACATCAGTTCCTCCCAACTCACTTCTCCTGTGCTCCTCATCTTAGTGAATGACACAAATATTCTATCCAAGGCAGAAACCTTGGAGTTATCATTGATGCCCTCCTCTCCTTCACTCCCCACAGCCAATTCTCTCATCAAGTCTGTGAATTCTATTTTGTAAATCTTCTTTTTCTTAATTCACTCACTTCTCTCTATTCTCATTGCCACCTCCCTAGTCCAATCCACCATTTTCTCTCATCAGAACTCGTGCAGTAGCTTCCTAAGTCATCTTGTTTCTTTACAAGGCATTTTCATGGAATATCCAGAGAAATCTTTCTACAATCATGTCTGGTCATGTTTTATTTGGGATTTTTGTTCATTTCTGTTGTTGGTAGTAATGCAGTTTTATAAAAATTAATAACACCTATATACATATAAAATACACAGTCATACAGTCATGCATCACTTAATGACAGGGATATGTTCAGAGAAATGTGTCATTAGGTGATTTAGTTTTTCTGTGAACATCATAGAGTGTACTTATACAATGCTGGATGGTATATCCTACTACACACCTAAGCTCTATGGTATAAACTATTACTCCTAGGCTACAAACCTGTACAGCATATCATCATACTGAATACTGTAGGTAACTGTAACAAAGTTGTAAGTATTCGCGTAGCTAAACATAGAAAAGGCACAGTAAAAATGTGGTATAAAAGCTAAAAAATAGTATGCCTATATAAAAGAAAGGGGGAATCTGAAATGTTTCATAGGAGTTGCAATTGAAGAAACAGTGGCCAAGAAAGGCTGCACTGGCTTGAGGGTCATATAACTAATGTAGTCACATTAAAATATTAATATACATATATCCTATGACCCAACAATGCTGCTCTTGAGTATATTATCCAGGAAAATCCTCACATAAGACCATGGGGAGACATGTATGAAGATGTTCATGAGAGTGCTATTTGTGGTGGTGGAAGGTAGCAGAATCCCTGGGGGAGCCCTTGACTGAACCAGTGGATAGGTAAAATGTGGTAGAGGCATGCCATGAAGTATTACATAACACTTATAAGTGACAGATTAAATGTATGCACAGCAACATGGATTGATGTAGAAACATGATGTTGAATGAAAAAACTAATAAATGGGGGTGGGGGGTGGGGGGTGGGGCGGGGCCAAGATGGCCAACTAGAAGCAGCAGCAATTGTAGGCTCCCATTGAAAAGAACTGAAACACTGTGCAAATCCCCTACTGGCAACCTAGGTATCCAGGTTCTGTCATCAGGCCTGACTAGGTGGCTCGTGTGACCCACAGAGAAGAAAGAAGACCAGTGTGGCGTGGCAGCCCACCTGAGAGCCACACGGGGCAGGGGAGCCCCCAGTCCCCAGCCAAGGGAGGCGGTGAGAGAGCATGCTACCCAGTCTGGGAAATCATGCTTTTCCCACAGAACTATGCAACTCACAGATCAGAAGGTCCCACTCCTGAGCCCATGCCACCAGGGCCTAGGGTCACAACCATGGAGGTGCACAGATTCTCAACAGTCACTCAGCAACAATCTGCCTAAGCTTGCCAAGTTCCTGCGGGGAGGGGCAGCATCACCACAGCTGTGCCTGCCTGCTGTCTAAACCATCTGAGCTCCTTGGGGGATGGTTGGCAGCCAACACTGGGACTGCTAGCTGCCTAACACACTAAGCTTCCAGGGCAGGGCAAGGGTGGCAGCCATCTCTATAGCTCCAGGCAGTGCTTTTCCCTTGCAAAAGCCAAGGAGGCTGGACTGCTTGGTCCCAAGAGGCATTCCCTGCAGCCCAACACACTGGCTGTGGCAGACTGCCACCAGAATGCTTCCTCAGGCCTGACCCTGACTCATCCTTCCTCACTGGGTGGGGCCTCCCTGCAAGAACTCCAACAACTCCAGCCAGGGGCTTAGGGAGAGAACTCTGATTTCCCTGGGCCTGAGCCCCTAGCGGGAAAGGTGGCCATACTCTCCATGGACCAGCAGACTTAGTCTTTCCTCCTGCTAGTTCTGAGGAATCCAGGCAGCCCAGACTAGTGGGTTTCCCCCCAACATGGCACACCCCCTGCACCATGGGACAGTCAAAGTGCTTCATTAAATGGGTCCTGCACCCAGTGCCATTCAACTGGGTGAGATCCTTCAATAGGAGTTGTCAGACACCCTATACAGTGGTGTTCCTACTGGCATCAGGTCAGTGCCCCTCAAGGTCAGAGATCCCGGAGGAAGGAGCAGGCACCCATCTTTGCTGTTCTCCAGCCTCCTCAAATGATATCTTCAGGTGTGAGAGCAAACCAGATGAAGAAGGCCTGAAGTGAACCCCCAGCAAACTGCAGCAGCCCTACAGAAGGGGGACCTGACCATTTAAAGAAAAACAAACAAACAAACAGAAAGCAACAACAGCATAAACAAAAAAAGTCCCCACAAAAATCCCAACTAAGGGTCAACAGCCTCAAAGATTGAAACTAGACAAACTCATGAAGATGAGAAAGAATAAATGAAAAAAATGCTGAAAACCCAAAAGACCCGAGTGCCTCTTCTCCAAATAATCACACAGAACTGGATGGAGGGTGAGATGGATGAATTGACAGAAGTAGACTTCAGAAGGTGTGTAATAACAAACTCCACTGAGCTAAAGGAGCATGTTCTAACCCACTGCAAAGAAGCTCAGAACCTTGATAAAAGGTTATATGAGCTATTAACTAGAATAACCAGTTTAGAGAGAAACATAAATGGCTTGATGGAGCTGAAAAACACAGCATGAGAACTTCGTGAAGCATACACAAATATCAATAGCCAAATTGACCAAGCAGAAGAAAGAATATCAGAGTTTCAAGACCATCTTGCTGAAATAAGGTCTCCAGAAAAAATTAGAGAACAAATAATGAAAAGGAATGAACTAAAACTGAGAAATATGGGACAGTATAAAAACACCAAACCTATGATTACTTGGAGTACCTGAAAGAGATTGGGAGAATAGAACCAAGTTGGAAATCACACTTCAGGATATTATCCAGGAGAACTTCCCCAATCTAGCAAGACAGACCAACATTCAAATTCAGGAAATACAGATAACACCACTAAGATACTGCATGACAAGATCAACCCAAAGAAACATAATCATCAGATTCTCCAAGTCAAAATGAAGGAAAAAATGTTAAGGGCAGCCAGAGAGAAAGGCCAGGTCATTTACGAAGGGCAGCCCTTCAGACTAACAGTGGACCTCTCATCAAAACCCTACAAGCAAGACGAGAGTGGTGGCCAATATTCAACATTCTTAAAGAAAAGCATTTTCAAGCCAGAATTTCATAACCAGCCAAACTAAGC
>NW_020260686.1:0-3933 GCF_003255815.1 Theropithecus gelada
ATCTTAAAAAATGCTTTCTGTCTGCAAAAATGTTTCTCAATCTGCCACATTTGCATTGGCCTCATCCCAATTTCCCACTGCCAGGATTAAGCAGCCTCCCTCCAATTCTTCCAATCCTGGCCCTAGTCAGCTAAATTGCCATGACACCAAGTCACTGGAAATAATTTCTTTATAGGAATAAGTTTCCCAGAGATTGGAATTTGCCTGGTGATGCCACCATGAATCAGACAGAGCTCTCTAGTCTCTCTGCAGGCCAAAGAATTCCTGAATGTCCCTGGAAAATCTCCCTTTCCCCCCACATCCATTTCACACCTCATGAAAATATTTATTATGACCATTTATATGAATTTTAGAATTTACAAAGCACCTTCTCACGTAAAGTTTTACATTTGATAACTTTAATAACACTAATAAAGATGAATGTTTTGTTACTCCATTTTACAGATGAGGAAACTGAGGCTCCAGTTCTCAAAATGACTTGTCCAAGTTATCATAGTCACTAAGCAGTAAAACTGGGACTTCTTGAGCCCCAGCCTCTATTCTGACATCCCTTCCTATTTGGTTATCTCATAGGCACGTGGCAATCAACGTGTTCAAAATTGAGCGTATCACATCAGTTCCTCCCAACTCACTTCTCCTGTGCTCCTCATCTTAGTGAATGACACAAATATTCTATCCAAGGCAGAAACCTTGGAGTTATCATTGATGCCCTCCTCTCCTTCACTCCCCACAGCCAATTCTCTCATCAAGTCTGTGAATTCTATTTTGTAAATCTTCTTTTTCTTAATTCACTCACTTCTCTCTATTCTCATTGCCACCTCCCTAGTCCAATCCACCATTTTCTCTCATCAGAACTCGTGCAGTAGCTTCCTAAGTCATCTTGTTTCTTTACAAGGCATTTTCATGGAATATCCAGAGAAATCTTTCTACAATCATGTCTGGTCATGTTTTATTTGGGATTTTTGTTCATTTCTGTTGTTGGTAGTAATGCAGTTTTATAAAAATTAATAACACCTATATACATATAAAATACACAGTCATACAGTCATGCATCACTTAATGACAGGGATATGTTCAGAGAAATGTGTCATTAGGTGATTTAGTTTTTCTGTGAACATCATAGAGTGTACTTATACAATGCTGGATGGTATATCCTACTACACACCTAAGCTCTATGGTATAAACTATTACTCCTAGGCTACAAACCTGTACAGCATATCATCATACTGAATACTGTAGGTAACTGTAACAAAGTTGTAAGTATTCGCGTAGCTAAACATAGAAAAGGCACAGTAAAAATGTGGTATAAAAGCTAAAAAATAGTATGCCTATATAAAAGAAAGGGGGAATCTGAAATGTTTCATAGGAGTTGCAATTGAAGAAACAGTGGCCAAGAAAGGCTGCACTGGCTTGAGGGTCATATAACTAATGTAGTCACATTAAAATATTAATATACATATATCCTATGACCCAACAATGCTGCTCTTGAGTATATTATCCAGGAAAATCCTCACATAAGACCATGGGGAGACATGTATGAAGATGTTCATGAGAGTGCTATTTGTGGTGGTGGAAGGTAGCAGAATCCCTGGGGGAGCCCTTGACTGAACCAGTGGATAGGTAAAATGTGGTAGAGGCATGCCATGAAGTATTACATAACACTTATAAGTGACAGATTAAATGTATGCACAGCAACATGGATTGATGTAGAAACATGATGTTGAATGAAAAAACTAATAAATGGGGGTGGGGGGTGGGGGGTGGGGCGGGGCCAAGATGGCCAACTAGAAGCAGCAGCAATTGTAGGCTCCCATTGAAAAGAACTGAAACACTGTGCAAATCCCCTACTGGCAACCTAGGTATCCAGGTTCTGTCATCAGGCCTGACTAGGTGGCTCGTGTGACCCACAGAGAAGAAAGAAGACCAGTGTGGCGTGGCAGCCCACCTGAGAGCCACACGGGGCAGGGGAGCCCCCAGTCCCCAGCCAAGGGAGGCGGTGAGAGAGCATGCTACCCAGTCTGGGAAATCATGCTTTTCCCACAGAACTATGCAACTCACAGATCAGAAGGTCCCACTCCTGAGCCCATGCCACCAGGGCCTAGGGTCACAACCATGGAGGTGCACAGATTCTCAACAGTCACTCAGCAACAATCTGCCTAAGCTTGCCAAGTTCCTGCGGGGAGGGGCAGCATCACCACAGCTGTGCCTGCCTGCTGTCTAAACCATCTGAGCTCCTTGGGGGATGGTTGGCAGCCAACACTGGGACTGCTAGCTGCCTAACACACTAAGCTTCCAGGGCAGGGCAAGGGTGGCAGCCATCTCTATAGCTCCAGGCAGTGCTTTTCCCTTGCAAAAGCCAAGGAGGCTGGACTGCTTGGTCCCAAGAGGCATTCCCTGCAGCCCAACACACTGGCTGTGGCAGACTGCCACCAGAATGCTTCCTCAGGCCTGACCCTGACTCATCCTTCCTTACTGGGTGGGGCCTCCCTGCAAGAACTCCAACAACTCCAGCCAGGGGCTTAGGGAGAGAACTCTGATTTCCCTGGGCCTGAGCCCCTAGCGGGAAAGGTGGCCATACTCTCCATGGACCAGCAGACTTAGTCTTTCCTCCTGCTAGTTCTGAGGAATCCAGGCAGCCCAGACTAGTGGGTTTCCCCCCAACATGGCACACCCCCTGCACCATGGGACAGTCAAAGTGCTTCATTAAATGGGTCCTGCACCCAGTGCCATTCAACTGGGTGAGATCCTTCAATAGGAGTTGTCAGACACCCTATACAGTGGTGTTCCTACTGGCATCAGGTCAGTGCCCCTCAAGGTCAGAGATCCCGGAGGAAGGAGCAGGCACCCATCTTTGCTGTTCTCCAGCCTCCTCAAATGATATCTTCAGGTGTGAGAGCAAACCAGATGAAGAAGGCCTGAAGTGAACCCCCAGCAAACTGCAGCAGCCCTACAGAAGGGGGACCTGACCATTTAAAGAAAAACAAACAAACAAACAGAAAGCAACAACAGCATAAACAAAAAAAGTCCCCACAAAAATCCCAACTAAGGGTCAACAGCCTCAAAGATTGAAACTAGACAAACTCATGAAGATGAGAAAGAATAAATGAAAAAAATGCTGAAAACCCAAAAGACCCGAGTGCCTCTTCTCCAAATAATCACACAGAACTGGATGGAGGGTGAGATGGATGAATTGACAGAAGTAGACTTCAGAAGGTGTGTAATAACAAACTCCACTGAGCTAAAGGAGCATGTTCTAACCCACTGCAAAGAAGCTCAGAACCTTGATAAAAGGTTATATGAGCTATTAACTAGAATAACCAGTTTAGAGAGAAACATAAATGGCTTGATGGAGCTGAAAAACACAGCATGAGAACTTCGTGAAGCATACACAAATATCAATAGCCAAATTGACCAAGCAGAAGAAAGAATATCAGAGTTTCAAGACCATCTTGCTGAAATAAGGTCTCCAGAAAAAATTAGAGAACAAATAATGAAAAGGAATGAACTAAAACTGAGAAATATGGGACAGTATAAAAACACCAAACCTATGATTACTTGGAGTACCTGAAAGAGATTGGGAGAATAGAACCAAGTTGGAAATCACACTTCAGGATATTATCCAGGAGAACTTCCCCAATCTAGCAAGACAGACCAACATTCAAATTCAGGAAATACAGATAACACCACTAAGATACTGCATGACAAGATCAACCCAAAGAAACATAATCATCAGATTCTCCAAGTCAAAATGAAGGAAAAAATGTTAAGGGCAGCCAGAGAGAAAGGCCAGGTCATTTACGAAGGGCAGCCCTTCAGACTAACAGTGGACCTCTCATCAAAACCCTACAAGCAAGACGAGAGTGGTGGCCAATATTCAACATTCTTAAAGAAAAGCATTTTCAAGCCAGAATTTCATAACCAGCCAAACTAAGC
>NW_020260687.1:0-3932 GCF_003255815.1 Theropithecus gelada
GGAATCGACGTGAGCCTTCCTGCCATGTGTCCTATTTCCTGTGGTCTAATGAGACAGAGACATACGTATGTAGACATCATCTCATGCTGAGCTCTTTAATATGTACAAGGTGTTTTCAAATTTTCCCACCAACTGTCTTTGACACCTGAGAATCTGCAGATCACCTGTTGTTCATGACTGTTGTCAAGGGGATCCTCCCTTTAGGGACACAGGAAGATTTGCCTAAAATGTCAGGAAGCTTTGATATTTATTATTTTATTATAAAAGTAAACTGCACCCTTGCAGTTATATTATTTCGGGTCTTTACTCATTCCACTGCTTATTTTAAGCCTCAGCTTGTGGGTAGTTGGAGAAGGAGGGAAAATATTTAACACTCTTATTAACTAATTTAACTGTGTATATAACATGTAGAATAAAGAAAGACTTAAATGAAGATGTAGTATTTATGACTGCTCCAACAAATTAAAAGATTACTTAAATTACTGATTTTTTTTCTTTCTTTCTTTTTTTTTTTTTTTTTGAGATGGAGTCTTGCTCTGTCACCCAGGCTGGAGTGCAGTGGTGCAATCTTGCAATCTTGGCTCACTGCAACCTCCACCTCCAGGGCTCAAGCAATTCTCCTGCCTCAGCCTCCCAAGTAACTGGGATTACAGGCACACACCGCCATGCCTGGCTATTTTTTGTATTTTTAGTAGAGACGGTGTTTCACCATGTTGGGCAGGCTGGTTTCGAACTCCTGAACTCAAGTGATCTGCCCACGTCGGCCTCCCAAAGTGCTGGGATTACAGGCGTGACCCACCTCACCTGGCCTGATTTCTGATTAAACCACTTATTGTCTATAATGAATTAAAAGTTGGTGAAAGTAAATTCAGTGACATTTTTGCATTTATAATTTCAAAATCATAGTAACTTTCCAAATCTGAAAATTCTGAAACACAAGTCTGCCAAATATCACAATAAAACATGAAACCCCAGTGAAAGAGCTAGTCAGGATGGGTTCCGAACAAATAGCACTTGAAGCTCCTACTGCCATGAAATGATGAAAGAAACACGGTTTAAGTGCCATGGATAATTTTTTCAGTGCCAAAAGAATCACCACAGACTGTTATAACATGCAGAGCTTGAATGGAAATATGGTATTAAAATAAGGTGCATGAAATTAATCCTTGAATCTAATTTTGAAACACACTGCGAAAGTGCTCCCTAATATACACCAACCCCAAAAGTGACCACTGACAAGTTTCAGTTTATTTTAGTTTTATGCTGTCATTATGGAAAAAACGATAGCGAAAGTTCACCAATTTCCCTTTGGAAAGAGATATACAACCACAGCCAATAGGCTTTCCTAAAAGACAGCAGGAGCTTTTCATGCGGACTTGTTTCCCATCCATAACATACAGATACTTATTGTTCAGGGTCAATACAGCCTTGCAAATAAACAGGCTTTGAGTTATACCAAGTATGCTCATCCTTATATGGTATTTCCATATAAGAAATACAAAACAAATATACCACAAACTGATGGCGTTCAGGACATGGGACAATGCCCTGTTTCTGTGGCCTAGGTTTCGTAGGATTCTGTAGGAGGCAGCTACAAGTTCAACATGCATAGCTCTGAAATCCCTTCCTAAGCTAATGAAGTGAAGCCCTGACCACACCAAGGAAAGGATGAAACAGAACCCATCTGTTTCTCAAATGATGCTACCATCTCTTCTAAGCCACCATTAATTTTAGCATCTTTAAAGCTATAAGAACAATGTATGTAACAAGTGAAAATGGCCTATAAAGTCAGAGCTTTACATCTCGAACCCTTATTATATGGAAATTCATATTTTCATAATCATGTAAAAGTTTAACGTGTTATTCATTGTAAGATTAAATGGCATGAATTATTCTGTAGGTGTAATTATTAATACCTGGAAATTAAATCATGATAATTTTGTACTTTATTCTTCTTACAATAATTTCCTTTCTCCTTTTGCCTGTGAACCATGCTTCAACCATCATAACACCTTACCTTCTAAAAGAAGTGATCATATATAGAATATATATTTTATATATGATATATTTATCTTTATGCATTACATATTTATATATTATTTATATCTTATATAGAAATATAAATATTTTTACATATTTTATATATATTTATATAGAATGTAAGTATTTATATAGATAATCTATATGTGAAATAGATCTCTATATAAATGTAAATACATAGAAATAGATATATAAATATATAGAGATTATATATTTATCTATAAATAAACATATAAATTATATATATACACATTAGAAATACACAGGGCTTTTCTAAATATAGATATAGAAATACACAGGTCTTTTCTACATATATTGTAAATTCAACTATATAAAATTCTACTATATATAGAAAAGACCTGTGCATTTATATAATTATATATGTAAATGTACATTACATATATACACATTAGAAATACACGTTTTTTCTATATATAGCAAGTTCTATATTATTCTCTCATTGTAAGTATTGACAACTGGGAATTGAATCGTGATAATTTTGTACTTTAATTTTCTTAAAATGATAATTTCCTTTCTCTTTTTATCTGTGAACGATGCTTCAACAATCACAACACCTTACCTTCTAAATGATCACATATAGAATATATATTTTGTATATATTTATATTTAGATATCTATTTTCATGTATTTATATTTATAGATAGGTTTCATATACAGATTTGATATCTATATTTATATATTATTTATAAATATAAATATATGTTTAATATATGTTTTATATAAATATATAGATATAGAATATAGTTTTATATGTAATCTATAAATATAAAAACAGAATAGATATATTAATATATAAATATACATAGCAGGTTCTACTATATATAGAAAAGAGTTGTGTATTTCTAATGTGTACATATATAATCTATATTTACATATATTTATATTTATATATTTATATATAAATATATATTCCATATTTTATATCTGTATTTATATATTTTACATGTAAATATATAAACTATATATATTTGTCTATAGTAAATATAGTTGTATATTTTATTTATATAAAAATTTACATATATTCATATATAGTAAGTTCTACTATATATAGAAATGACCTGTGTATTTCCAATGTGTGGAAATACGAAATGTACTTTTTGTCTCCTCACTTGCAAAGATAAAAAGGCATTTTTCAAGTGGATAGATTTTGCTTTACTTTCAATTTTTCTTCTTAATTAGATTGTAGGGAGAGGACGCTGAAAGGAAAGACGATGGAAACGATTCTTGCATCGGTTTCTATAAACGAAAAAGTATTTTAACAATGATACCTAAGTAGGTAGAATCCGGTTCTTGGTACTTGGTGTATGTGCTAGCAAGATTGCATGAAGAAACAAACGTTACAAGAAGTGTCATCCTGCTAAGGGGAAATTTGTTTCCGGTGCTCAGCCGTGAGGCAATCCTTATTCTCCTGTCTGGCTAACTGTGACCTCTCCCTTTGACCTCAACCCCACGGGACCCCACTTCCCTCCCTCCCCACATACCACGTATTTCTTCCTTCTTTCCTTTCTCCCTCCCTACACACCTCCTCTTCCTCCCTCCCTCCCCACACACCACCTCTTCCTCCCTCCCCACACCCCCCTCTTCCTCCCTCCCTCCCCACACATCACCTCTTCCTCCCTCTCTCCCTGCCCACACACCACCTCTTCCTCCCTCCCTCCCTCCCCACACACCACCTCTTCCTCCCTCCCTCCCTCCCCATACCCCACATCTCCCTCCCTCCTCTCACAACACCTCTTCCTCCCTCCCTCCCTCCCCTCACACCCCACCTCTTCCTCCCTCCCTCCCCTCACACCACCACTTCCTCCCTCCCTCCCTCCCCTCACACCACCACTTCCTCCCTCCCTCCCCACACACCACCTCTTCCTCCTCCC
>NW_020260688.1:0-324 GCF_003255815.1 Theropithecus gelada
TTCATACAGCCAACAGACACATGAAAAAATGCTCATCATCACTGGCCGTCAGAGAAATGCAAATCAAAACCACAATGAGATACCATCTCACACCAGTTAGAATGGCAATCATTAAAAAATCAGGAAACAACAGGTGCTGGAGAGGATGTGGAGAAATAGGAACACTTTTACTCTGTTGGTGGGATTGTAAACTAATTCAACCATTATGGAAAACAGTATGGCGATTCCTCAAGGATCTAGAACTAGAAGTACCATATGACCCAGCCATCCCATTACTGGGTATATACCCAAAGGATTATAAATCATGCTGCTATAAAGACACAA
>NW_020260688.1:424-3931 GCF_003255815.1 Theropithecus gelada
GTACCATATGACCCAGCCATCCCATTATTGGGTATATACCCAAAGGATTATAAATCATGCTGCTATAAAGACACATGCACACGTATGTTTATTGCGGCACTATTCACAATAGCAAAGACTTGGAATCAACCCAAATGTCCATCAGTGACAGACTGGATTAAGAAAATGTGGCACATATACACCATGGAATACTATGCAGCCATAAAAAAGGATGAGTTTGTGTCCTTTGTAGGGACATGGATACAGCTGGAAACCATCATTCTGAGCAAACTATCGCAAGAACAGAAAACCAAACACCGCATGTTCTCACTCATAGGTGGGAACTGAACAATGAGATCACTTGGACTCGGGAAGGGGAACATCACACACCGGGGCATATCACGGGGAGGGGGGAAGGGCGAGGGATTGCATTGGGAGTTATACCTGATGTAAATGACGAGTTGATGGGTGCTGATGAGTTGATGGGTGCAGCACAGCAACATGGCACAAGTATACATATGTAACAAACCTGCACGTTATGTACATGTACCCTAGAACTTAAAGTATAATAATAAAAAAGAAAAAGAAAAAAAAGTCAAAAATAAAAAAAAAAAGAAAGAAAGTCACATTTATATTGAGACTCAAAGAATAGATAGATAGATAGATAGATAGATAGATAGATAGATAGATAGACAAACAGGAAGACAGACAGATAGATAGAAGGTCATGGCCAAGCAGAGAGTAGAGAGAAAATACCTCAGTTAGTAGAAAGAGTAAATGCATGACTGTGTAATAAATGCCATTGCAAAGAGAATTGATATCTGCCAAATTTAGAGATCTTTACTTTTTATTTTTAATTTTTGTGGGTGTAAAGTAGATATACAATATATATTGGGTACATGAGTTTGTTAGAGGCATGCAATGTAAAATAATCACGTCATGGAGAATGAGGTATTCGTTCCTTCAGGCATTTATCTTTCGTGTTACAAACAACTATTTATAATCTTTTGGTTATTTTTAAATGTACAAGTAAGTTGTTATTGGCTATGGTGACCCTGTTCTTCTATAAAATTAGTACAAACACTATGGAGAATAGTTTGGAGGTTCCCCAAAAAGTAAAAAATAGAGCTACCATACGATCCAGCAACCCCACTATTGGTTATATACCCAAAAGAAAGAAAATCAGTAGTATATTGAAGAGACACCTGCACTCTCATGTTTGTTGCAGCATTGTTTACAATAGCGAAGATTTGGAAGCAACCTAAGTGTCTATCAACAGATGACTGGATACAGAAAATGTGTTAAATAGAAATACTTTATCATAAAGAGTAGAGATCGTGAACTTTTTTCTCTTTTTTTTGGCATAACTAGAAAAAGATTTACAGATTTGGTTGAATATTGTTGAATGATTCTGGTTGTCACTGTGATTTTGGTGGAGAAAATGACTGGATGTAGGAGACCAATTAAGACACTCTTGCAGTACTTCACAACTGAGAGGATGAAGTCTAACCAGAGAAGCAGGGATGTGTTAAAGAACTATCTTAAATAGAAGGAAAGAGAAAAATTAAACAAAAACTGGTTGACTTATTAAGAGTAATAAATAAGAAACAAAAAGTAAAAGATGACTTGATCAGTGAATTAGTACTGGTTTAATTAACCAAAATGCTAAATAAATAAAGACAGATCTTATGGACAAAGTGAGATGAAAACATAGAATTATTTATTTGCAATGCCTACAGTTTATCTAAACAAAAGTTTCTAAAAAGGTATTGTAAATATAAAATGGAGCTCAGAAGATAGGTTGAGGTTAGATATCATTGTTATATCTTGCTATGATTATAGTAAGATTTGCAGCTGAAGCTGAAGATATCAGGCAAATAGATCACAACATATGTTTAACTAACTTATGCTCTATTTACGGTTTTGGGTCAAATTCAGTTTTGATAAATCAAATGGTTTATGTTATCTTGTTCAGATAATACAATGTTGTAAGCTAGAAGACCATAGTTTGGGGAGTAGGCCAGATTTTTAAATTTTCTTTATATCAGTTTCCCACTTTATAAAAGTATTTATAACAATATTTGTTTTACTGACTTACTACAATTTTCAAGAATGTTTAAATTAAAAAAATGTATGGAAGAGATGCATTGTAAATTTAAAATACAAATATACTAAAAATAAAAAGATGAAAAATGTATACAAACCATAAGCATGCAAAAGCTGGAGAGGCTCTGTAAATATTAGCCAAAATAAATTAAAGAGAAACAGTTTACTGTAAATAAATAAGGATGTTGCATAATAATAAAATGATCAATTATTCATGAGGACATTACAATCCTATATACACACAAAAACTTAAAGAGAAATTTAGATAAATCCACAATCATAGATGAAGATTTTAATACTCAATTCTCATCAATTACTAGAACAAGAAAATATTGACATATCAGGAAGGACACAGAAAACATGACCACATTATCAATTACCTTGAATTATTTGACATTTAGAGAACAATACCTTGCCCCAAAATGGCAGAACACACATTATGTTTAAATACCCATAAATTGATCACCAAATTAAATCATATGTTTGGCCATAAAGTAAGCATCAATAACTTAAAAAGAATAAAATCATTCATAATATGTTCTTGGAAAAATTAAAATAAAATTAAGTAATAAAATTATTAAAAATCAGTAATATATGTAATACCACTCATGATTATTTCAAAATTAAGTAACACACTTCTTTTTTTTTTTTTTATTTATTATTATTATACTTTAAGTTGTAGGGTACATGTGCATAACGTGCAGGTTTGTTACATATGTATACTTGTGCCATGTTGGTCTACTGCACCCATCAACTCCTCATTTACATCAGGTATAACTCCCAATGCAATCCCTCCCCCCTCCCCCCTCCCCATGATAGGCCCCGGTGTGTGATGTTCCCCTTCCTGAGTCCAAGTGATCTCATTGTTCAGTTCCCACCTATGAGTGAGAACATGCGGTGTTTGGTTTTCTGTTCTTGTGATAGTTTGCTAAGAATGATGGTTTCCAGCTGCAACCATGTCCCTACAAAGGACACAAACTCATCCTTTTTTATGGCTGCATAGTATTCCATGGTGTATATGTGCCACATTTTCTTAATCCAATCTGTCACTGATGGACATTTGGGTTGATTCCAAGTCTTTGCTATTGTGAATAGTGCTGCAATAAACATACGTGTGCATGTGTCTTTATAGCAGCATAATTTATAATCCTTTGGGTATATCCCCAGTAATGGGATGGCTGGGTCATATGGTACATCTAGTTCTAGATCCTTGAGGAATCGCCATACTGTTTTCCATAATGGTTGAACTAGTTTACAATCCCACCAACAGTGTAAAAGTGTTCCTATTTCTCCACATCCTCTCCAGCACCTGTTGTTTCCTGACTTTTGAATGATCGCCATTCTAACTGGTGTGAGATGGTATCTCATTGTGGTTTTGATTTGCATTTCTCTGATGGCCAGTGATGATGAGCATTTTTTCAT
>NW_020260689.1:0-2190 GCF_003255815.1 Theropithecus gelada
CTCAGATGAAATCTGGAAAGAAGCTTTCTGAGAAACTGCTTAGTATTCCGTTAATTCATCTCAGAGTGTTACATCTGTATTTCCTGGATCTCTTTGCTAGCCTTATTTCTGTGGAATCGGAGAACAGATATTTCGGATCCCTTTGAAGACTATAGGGCCAAAGGAAATATCCTCCGATAACACAGACAAAGAAGCTTTCTGAGAAACTTCTTTGTGTTCTGTGAAATCATCTCACAAAGTTACACCTTTCCCGTAAAGAAGCCTTTCGCTAAGACAGTTCTTGCGGAATTGGCAAAGTGTTTTTTGGAAGCCCATAGAGGGCTACGGTGAAAAAGGAAATATCCTCACATGAAATCTGGAAAGAATCTTTCTGAGAAACTTCTTAGTGTTCTGTTAATTCATGTCACAGAGTTACATCTGTGTTTCGTAGAGCTCTTTGCTAGCCTTATTTCTGTGGAATCTGAGAACAGATATTTCGGATCCCTTTCTTTGAAGACTATAGGGCCCAAGGAAATATCCTCCGATAACAAAGAGAAAGAAGCTTTCTGAGAAATTTCTTTGTGTTCTGTGAAATCATGTCACAGAGTTACAGCTTTCCCCTCAAGAAGCCTTTCGCTAAGACAGTTCTTGTGGAATTGGCAAAGTGATATTTGGAAGCCCATAGAGGGCTATGCTGAAAAAGAAAATATCCTCAGATGCAATCCGGAAAGAAGCTTTCTGAGAAACTTCTTAGTGTTCTGTTAGTTCATGTCACAGAGTTACATCTGTATTTCGTGGAGCTCTTTGCTAGCCTTATTTCTGTGGAATCTGAGAACAGATATTTCGGATCCCTTTGTTTGAAGACTATAGGGCCAAAGGAAATATCCTCCGACAAAAAAGAGAAAGAAGCTTTCTGAAAAATTTCTTTGTGTTCTGTGGAATCATCGCACAGAGTTACAGCTTTCCCCTCAACAAGCCTTTCGCTAAGACAGTTCTTGAGGAATTGGCAAAGTGATATTTGGAAGCTCATAGAGGGCTATGGTGAAAAAGGAAATATCCTCAGATGAAATCTGGAAAGAAGCTTTCAGAGAAACTGCTCTGTGATGTGTGACTTCTACTCACAGAGTTATATCTGTATTTCGTGGATCTCTTTGCTAGCCTTATTTCTGTGGAATCGGAGAACAGATATTTTGGGTCCCTTTGAAGACTATAGGGGCAAAGGAAATATCCTCCGATGACAAAGAGAAAGAAGCTTTCTGAGAAACTTCTTCGTGTTCTGTGAAATCATCTCTCAGAGTTACAGCTTTCCCCTCAAGAAGCCTTTCGCTAAGACAGTTCTTGAGGAATTGGCAAAGTGATATTTGGAAGCCCATAAAGGGCCATGGTGAAAATGGAAATATCCTGATATGAAATCTGGAAAGAAGCTTTCTGAGAAACTGCCTAGTGTTCCGTTAATTCATCTCACAGAGTTACANTGTGTTCTGTGAAATCATCTCACAGTGTTACAGCTTTCCCCTCAAGAAGCCTTTCGCTAAGACAGTTCTTGTGGAATTAGCAAAGTGATATTTGGAAGCCCATAGAGCGCTATGGTGAAAATGGCAATATCCTCATATGAAATCTGGAAAGAAGTTTTCTGAGAAACTGCCTAGTGTTCCGTTAATTCATCTCACAGAGTTACATCTGTATTTCATGGACCTCCTTGCGAGACTTATTTCTGTGGAATCTGAGAACAGATATTTGGATCCCTTTGAAGACTATAGTGGCAAAGGAAATATCCTCCGATAACAAAGAGAAAGAAGCTTTCTGAGAAACTGCTTTGTGTTCTGTGAAATCATCTCACAGATTTACAGCTTTCCCCTCAGTAAGCCTTTCGCTAAGATAGTTCTTGTGGAACTGGCAAAGTGATATTTGGAAGCCCATAGAGGGCTATGGTGAAAAAAGAAAAATCCTCAGATGAAATCTGGAAAGAAGCTTTCTGAGAAACTGCTTAGTGTTCTGCTAATTCATCTAACAGAGTTTCATCTGCATTTCGTGGATCTCTTTGGTAGCCTTATTTCTGTGGAATCTGAGACCAGTTATTTCGGATCGCTTTGAAGAGTATAGGACCAACGGAAATATCCTCCGATAACAAAGAGAAAGAAGCTTTCTGAGAAACTTCTTTGTGTTCTGTGAAATCATCTCACAGAGTCACAGCTTTCCCCTCAAGAAGCC
>NW_020260689.1:2290-3308 GCF_003255815.1 Theropithecus gelada
GTGAAATCATCTCACAGAGTTACAGCTTTCCCCTCCAGAAGCCTTTCGCTAACACAGTTCTTGTATAATTGGCAAAGTGATATTTGGAAGCCCATAGAGGGCTATGGTGAAAAAGGAAATATCCTCCAATGAAATCTGGAAAGAAGCTTTCTGAGAAACTGCTCTGTGATCTGTGACTTCTACTCACAGAGTTACATCTGTATTTCGTGGATCTCTTTCCTAGCCTTATTTCTGTGGAATCTGAGAACAGATATTTCGGATCCCTTTGAAGACTATAGGGCCAAAGGAAATATATTCCGATAACAAAGAGAAAGAAGCTTTCTGAGAAACTTCTTTGTGTTTTGTGAAATCATCTCACAAAGGTACAGCTTTCCCCTCAAGAAGCCTTTCGCTAAGACAGTTCTTGAGGAATTGGCAAAGTGATATTTGGAAGCCCATAGTGGGCCATGGTGAAAATGGAAATATCCTCATATAAAATCTGGAAAGAAGCTTTCTGAGAAACTGCTTAGTATTCCGTTAATTCATCTCACAGAGTTACATCTGTATTTCGTGGATGTCTTTGCTAGCCTTCTTTCTGTGGAATCTGAGAACACATATTTCAGATCCGTTTGAAGACTACAGGGCCAAAGGAAATATCCTCCGATAACCAAGAGAAAGAAGCTTTCTGAGAAACTCCTTTGTGTTCTGTGAAATCACCTCACAGAGTTACAGCTTTCCCCTCAAGAAGTCTTTCGCTAAGACAGTTCTTGCGGAATTGGCAAAGTGTTATTTGGAAGCCCTTAGAGGGCTATGGTGAAACAGGAAATATCCTCAGATGAAATCTGGAAAGAAGCTTTCTGAGAAACTTCTTAGTGTTCTCTTAATTCATGTCACAGAGTTACATCTGTGTTTCGTGGAGCTCTTTGCTAGCCTTATTTCTGTGGAATCTGAGAACAGATATTTCGGATCCCTTTCTTTGAAGACTATAGGGCCCAAGGAAATATCCTCCGATAACAAAGAGAAAGAAGCTTTCTGAGAA
>NW_020260689.1:3408-3927 GCF_003255815.1 Theropithecus gelada
TCTCACCGAGTTACAGCTTTCCCCTCAAGAAGCCTTTCGCTAAGACAGTTCTTGTGGAATTGGCAAAGTGATATTTGGAAGCCCTTAGAGGGCTATGCTGAAAAAGGAAATATCCTCAGATGAAATCCGGAAAGATGCTTTCTGAGAAACATCTTAGTGTTCTGTTAATTCATGTCACACAGTTACATCTGTATTTCGTGGAGCTCTTTGCTAGCCTTATTTCTGTGGAATCTGAGAACAGATATTTCGGATCCCTTTATTTGAAGACTATAGGGCCAAAGGAAATATCCTCCGATAACAAAGAGAAAGAAGCTTTCTCAAAAATTTTTTCGTGTTCTGTGAAATCATCGCACAGAGTTACAGCTTTCTCCTCAAGAAGCCTTTCGCTAAGACAGTTCTTGTGGAATTGGCAAAGTGATATTTGGAAGCCCATAGAGGGCTATGGTGAAAAAGGATATATCCTCCGATGAAATCTGGAAAGAAGCTTTCTGAGAAACTGCTCTGTGATGTGTGACTTCT
>NW_020260690.1:0-3926 GCF_003255815.1 Theropithecus gelada
ATTGAGGATCAAATGAATGAAATGAAGCGAGAAGAGAAACCAAAAGAAAAAAGAAGAAAAAGAAATGAACAAAGCCTGCAAGAAGTATGGGATTATGTAAAAAGACCAAATCTACGTCTGATTGGGGTGCCTGAAAGTGAGGGGGAAAATGGAACCAAGTTGGAAAACACTCTTCAGGATATCATCCAGGAGAACTTCCCCAACCTAGTAGGGCAGGCCAACATTCAAATCCAGGAAATACCAGAGAACACCACAAAGATACTCCTCGAGAAGAGCAACTCCAAGACACATAATTGCCAGATTCACCAAAGTTGAAATGAAGGAAAAAATCTTAAGGGCAGCCAGAGAGAAAGGTCGGGTTACCCACAAAGGGAAGCCCATCAGACTAACAGCAGATCTCTCGGCAGAAACTCTACAAGCCAGAAGAGAGTGGGGGCCAATATTCAACATTCTTAAAGAAAAGAATTTTAAACCCAGAATTTCATATCCAGCCAAACTAAGTTTCATAAGTGAAGGAGAAATAAAATCCTTTACACATAAGCAAATGCTTAGAGATTTTGTCACCACTAGGCCTGCCTTACAAGAGACCCTGAAGGAAGCACTCAACATGGAAAGGAACAACCGGTACCAGCCATTGCAAAAACATGCCAAAATGTAAAGACCATCGAGGCTAGGAAGAAACTGCATCAACTAACGAGCAAAATAACCAGTTAATATCATAATGGCAGGATCAAGTTCACACATAAAAATCTTAACCTTAAATGTAAATGGACTAAATGCTCCAATGAAAAGACACAGACTGGCAAACTGGATAAAGAGTCAAGACCCATCAGTCTGCTGTATTCAGGAGACCCATCTCACACGCAGAGACATACATAGGCTCAAAATAAAGGGATGGAGGAAGATTTACCAAGCAAATGGAGAACATAAAAAAGCAGGGGTTGCAATACTAGTCTCTGATAAAACAGACTTTAAACCATCAACGATCAAAAGAGACAAAGAAGGCCATTACATAATGGTAAAAGGATCAATTCAGGAGGAAGAGCTAACTATCCTAAATATATATGCACCCAATACAGGAGCACCCAGATTCATAAAGCAAGTCCTTAGAGACTTACAAAGAGACTTAGACTCCCATACAATAATAATGGGAGACTTCAACACTCCACTGTCAACATTAGACAGATCAACGAGACAGAAAGTTAACAAGGATATCCAGGAATTGAACTCATCTCTGCAGCAAGCAGACCTAATAGACATCTATAGAACTCTCCACCCCAAATCAACAGAATGTACATTCTTCTCAGCACCACATTGCACTTATTCCAAAATTGACCACATAATTGGAAGTAAAGCACTCCTCAGCAAATGTACAAGAACAGAAATTATAACAAACTGTCTCTCAGACCACAGTGCAATCAAACTAGAACTCAGGACTAAGAAACTCAATCAAAACCATTCAACTACATGAAAACTGAACAACCTGCTCCTGAATGACTATTGGGTACATAACGAAATGAAGGCAGAAATAAAGATGTTCTTTGAAACCAATGAGAACAAAGATACAACATACCAGAATCTCTGGGACACATTTAAAGCAGTGTGTAGAGGGAAATTTATAGCACTAAATGCACACAAGAGAAAGCAGGAAAGATCTAAAATTGACACTCTAACATCACAATTAAAAGAACTAGAGAAGCAAGAGCAAACGCATTCAAAAGCTAGTAGAAGGCAAGAAATAACTAAGATCAGAGCAGAACTGAAGGAGATAGAGACACAAAAAATCCTCCAAAAAATCAATGAATCCAGGAGTTGGTTTTTTGAAAAGATCAACAAAATTGACAGACCGCTAGCAAGACTAATAAAGAAGAAAAGAGAGAAGAATCAAATAGACGCAATAAAAAATGATAAAGGGGATATCACCACCGACCCCACAGAAATACAAACTACCATCAGAGAATACTATAAACATCTCTATGGAAATAAACTAGAAAATCTAGAAGAAATGGATAATTTCCTGGACACTTACACTCTTCCAAGACTAAACCAGGAAGAAGTTGAATCCCTGAATAGACCAATAGCAGGCTCTGAAATTGAGGCAATAATTAATAGCCTACCAACCAAAAAAAGTCCAGGACCAGATGGATTCACAGCTGAATTCTACCAGAGGTACAAGGAGGAGTTGGTACCATTCCTTCTGAAACTATTCCAACCAATAGAAAGAGGGAATCCTCCCTAACTCATTTTACAAGGCCAACATCATCCTGATACCAAAGCCTGGCAGAGACACAACAAAAAAAGAGAATTTTAGACCAATATCCCTGATGAACATCGATGCAAAAATCCTCAATAAAATACTGGCAAACTGGATTCAGCAGCACATCAAAAAGCTTGTCCACCATGATCAAGTGGGCTTCATCCCTGGGATGCAAGGCTGGTTCAACATTCACAAATCTATAAACATAATCCAGCATATAAACAGAACCAAAGACAAGAACCACATGATTATCTCAATAGATGCAGAAAAGGCTTTTGACAAAATTCAGCAGCCCTTCATGCTAAAAACGCTCAATAAATTCGGTATTGTTGGAACGTACCTCAAAATAATAAGAGCTATTTATGACAAACCCACAGCCAATATCATACTGAATGGGCAAAAACTGGAAAAATTCCCTTTGAAAACTGGCACAAGACAGGGATGCCCTCTCTCACCACTCCTATTCAACATAGTGTTGGAAGTTATGGCTAGGGCAATCAGGCAAGAGAAAGAAATCAAGGGTATTCAGTTAGGAAAAGAAGAAGTCAAATTGTCCCTCTTTGCAGATGACATGATTGGATATTTAGAAAATCCCATTGTCTCAGCCCAAAATCTCCTTAAGCTGATAAGCAACTTCAGCAAAGTCTCAGGATACAAAATTAATGTGCAAAAATCACAAGCGTTCTTATACACTAGTAACAGACAAACAGAGAGCCAAATCATGAATGAACTTCCATTCACAATTGCTTCAAAGAGAATAAAATACCTAGGAATCCAACTTACAAGGGATGTAAAGGACCTCTTCAAGGAGAACTACAAACCACTGCTCAGTGAAATAAAAGAGGACACAAACAAATGGAAGAACATACCATGCTCATGGATAGGAAGAATCAATATCGTGAAAATGGCCATACTGCCCAAGGTTATTTATAGATTCAATGCCATCCCCATCAAGCTACCAATGAGTTTCTTCACAGAATTGGAAAAAACTGCTTTAAAGTTCATATGGAACCAAAAAAGAGCCCGCATTTCCAAGACAATCCTAAGTCAAAAGAACAAAGCTGGAGGCATCACGCTACCTGACTTCAAACTACACTACAAGGCTACAGTAACCAAAACAGCATGGTACTGGTACCAAAACAGAGATATAGACCAATGGAACAGAACAGAGTCCTCAGAAATAATACCACACATCTACAGCCATCTGATCTTTGACAAACCTGAGAGAAACAAGAAATGGGGAAAGGATTCCCTATTAATAAATGGTGCTGGGAAAATTGGCTAGCCATAAGTAGAAAGCTGAAACTGGATCCTTTCCTTACTCCTTATACGAAAATTAATTCAAGATGGATTAGAGACTTAAATGTTAGACCTAATACCATAAAAACCCTAGAGGAAAACCTAGGTAGTACCATCCAGGACATAGGCATGGGCAAAGACTTCATGTCTAAAACACCAAAAGCAACGGCAGCAAAAGCCAAAATTGACAAATGGGATCTCATTAAACTAAAGAGCTTCTGCATAGCAAAAGAAACTACCATCAGAGTGAACAGGCAACCTACAGAATGGGAGAAAATTTTTGCAATCTACTCATCTGACAAAGGGCTAATATCCAGAACCTAAGAAAGAACTCCAACAAATTTACAAGAAAAAAACAAACAACCCCATC
>NW_020260691.1:0-3925 GCF_003255815.1 Theropithecus gelada
CATCTTAAGCTTGTTTTTCCATCTTTCCAGCTCATTGAAAAAAAAATCTTGTGTTTTCTATTTTCCTCACACACACACATAGAAGAGGAGTGCCGTGAGGTCAGGGGCTCTTGTTTTCCCGGATCTGAGCCTGGCCCTCAAACACTAGCCGAATTCATACTAACACGATATCCAGAGGCAGAAATGCAAATATCCCCACCACTTCAAATACCCTAAGAATCTAACAGACCGAGTGGCCCATGTAACTGTGGTTTGTGCTGGGCCATTCAACTGGTGTCCAAATCCCTGTCCAAGCGGGCTCTTTAATTTTGGGACTTTTCAGACAGCTTTTTGTTGTTGTTCTGTTTTGTTTTTATTAAAGGGAACTATTACAGTTACAGTCAAGAATATCTCAGGCTGAGTGTGGTGGCTCATGCCTGTAATCCCAGCACATTGGGAGGCCAAGGTGAGCAAATCACCTGAGGTGAGGAGTTCAAGACCAGCCTGGCCAACATGTTGAAACCCCGTCTCTACTAATACAAACATGAACAAGCCATGGTGGCAGACACTTATAATCCCAGCTACTCAGGAGGCTGAGGCAGGAGAATGGCGTGAACCAGGAGGTGAGGCTGCACTGAGCCAAGATCGTGCCACTACATTCCAGCCTGGGCGACAGAGCGAGACTCCGTCTCAAAAAAATAAATAAATAAACTAAAATAAAAGTAAACCAACATGCTCACTTAGTTCTTCACCAATGTCAGATACATACGTTAAAAGAAAAATAATATGAAAACATGTTTTTAAATTCAGTGTTCAATTTAACTATGTCTTTTAAGAAGATAAGAAGATAGAAGTTCCCCAAGGATCGGGGGAGAAAAAAGCAGTTAAGAAAATTTTAAAACCTCAGGAGAAAAACAAGTAAGGGATAAGATCTCAAGGCAAAACTTTTTCTTTGCACTTTGATTTCAAAAGAACAGAGATGCCCAAAATATGAACTCTCCCATCTGCATTTTGTATTCCTCTATGTCCTTTGAAAGGCTGGAGATGGGATCCCAGGTTCCAAAGTGCCTGTCCACGGCTCACATCAGGCAGCATCTTTCACAGCCTTTTACTCTCCTGACTGTGCCTGGAGAGCTCTGTGGCCCAATTTACACAAAAAGGTCCTAATTTAAACACGTTCATCACTTTGAACAAAGTCTCAAGCAATGAGACAAATATTGACACTCCACAGGAGCAAGTATTCTCTTCTGAAAAGTCAAGTGTCAGGTTCCCATGAGCCAGGCAGTTCAGTTACAGAAAGTACTGGCTGACTTGCTGGTTTAGTGTTAAATGCATTTAAAATGTTAAGTGATCCGGCCCCCCTCCCAGTGGGTGGGCGCGTTGAGCTGGCTGCAGTAGTGATGCACACTGACCACGTTCTTTCCTTTGGTTTTGCTTCAAGCAGCGCACCCCACACCCAGGAAGAGACCATAGGATGGCATCGAGGTCTAGAACAGTTCTAAGGAGAGCTGCAGGCCAACTGCCTTGTCCACAAATAGTCTCTCATTTCAGAGGAAATCATGGAACAGAGTTCATAACACATGAATTTTAAAAATTCATATTTCTAATTTCATCCCATTAGAACTTTTGAAGAACAGATGTGCACCTGCTCCAAGTCAATGAGAGGACACTCAGACAGTCCCTCACAGGTCCTTGGCCTCTGCCTCCCACCTAGATGACGTCAGCTCAAGCCGATCACAGCACAGTGCGATTTTCTGTAAATAATGTGCATGCCTGTATCTGAGCTGAGATGTGAATGTCTGGAATGTGTCTGCTAGGCCCAGGAGGAACTGCAGCAGCTGTGGGGACACAAGCCACTAAGGAATCTGATTTGGAGGGAACTCAAGGCAACTAAAACTAGTGCCACTGGTTTTTCTTGGCAAAGATTGACCAGGGAAAGTGTTGTCACTGTTGCTAATTCATGGTAATTGGGATGGGGACTTAACAGTAAGTAATTAGAGCAATTACAGAATTTGCTACTCAATTACAATGGCAGATTCCTGAGAGGGGAAGAACTGTTGCCAAGGAATAGAGTTCAACAAGTCCTCCCCATGCCCCAGGAAACATGGCGTTTCCACGCACCCCTGCTTTGGTGCCCTGGCCACCACCCTCCTGATCTCAGCCATCTGATGGCATCTCTCCCCACAGCTGGGAACACCTGACTTCTTGTCACCCTCCCATCTGTCCTGCCTTCCTCCAGCCCAGCACACTCAGGGATGCCCACATACAGGACCAGGAAACCAGGGTTACCCTAAACCAGTGCCTGCATTCAAAGTCCTCCACAGCAGGGCAATCACCAACGGCCAATACTCCCAGAACCTTCCACCTCAAAATGGGAGCACATTTGGATTCAAGCTGACAACATTGCATTCTCTTCGCCATGTACACATGGAGGCATGTCAGGTTCCACCTAAAGCTATCATCAGGTTCCACGCTGGTCAGAAGCCCAAGCTTAGTCACTCTGCATGATCTCAATTCACCACCCACAGAGAAGCCTGCAGTTTTCTTCTGGTGCACGGTGTGGATGGTGGATGCATTTCCCCTGAAGATTTGGAGATGGGAGCCTGGCCAAGGAGGCCAGTCAGCAAGGCCCGGACGTGCCCCTCTGCTGTCTACACACAGTACCCGAGTCTAGCAGTACTGACTCTGTGGTGGGATCCATCTGGCCCTGCACAGGACCCGGGGCACAGGAACCGTGCAGCCTGGCTGCAGCCAGAGGCCTAAGGTATCCCCACGAGGCTCTCCAGCCAAGGTGCCCTCACCACAGGCAGAACCATGCAAGAGAACTCCCTGCTGAACCGGAAACGTCCCAATCTGCTCAGCCAACACAGAAAAACAGCCACCTACAGCTGCTGAGCCCCAGAATGTGGCCACTGGGCCTGAAGGGCTGAATCTGGAATTTAATGTGTGAAGTTCTTTTCAAATGTGTTTAGCTATGTAATCAAACCTTTATTCTAATTAAATTTAAAGGAGCCTCTGGCTATGGGCTCCCTTGTCAGGCATCACAGCTCTAGGGAGTAAGAATGGGAAGGAGAGGCCCAGAGCCTCTCTGCATTCTCCACGCCAATTCAACACGTCATCATAAGGAAAGGCACTCCAGCAGGAGAGGTGTACACGGGAAGAACTGGGTTGGCCCCGACACAAGTATGACCCCCATGGCATCACAGCTGCCTCAGCCAACAGGCAAAAGACAATGATGCCCACCTGGACAGGCCACTGGATGTGATGACACACCCCAAGCCCTAGTCCCACAGCAGCCAGAGACCACCCGCTGCTCATCCCAGGTAAAACAGGCAGAGCTGCCTGAGCCCTCAAAAAGTGGAAGAATTAAGGCAATTCCCGTGATTCCCATAACACACATGACACTCCTCACAGACAGACACAGGCTTTGCTATGAAAATGCAGAGGACGGTGCAGTCCCTAGGTGGGCTGCTTCTTCCAATGATCGGGGAAGAAACCAGATCCGTTTCCTAGTAGGAGAATCATTTGTACCATGATTAGACAGAAGACAGAAGGTGGCTGATGTTATCAAATCACCAAGCACCGCATGGCTGCTTCTCCAAGGAGGACCTGCAAACTTGCAGCCACCCGTGTAGAGGCCGCAGTGTTTACAATGGAGATACGTGTGACTGAGGTCTGGCTTCCTCAGGGAAACTAAATTTGAACTTTCACCACTGAGGAATCAGTCATTTACAGTCACTCACCCTCAATGCAGAAGAGGGCTCCAGACACTGCAGCAGACTTCAACACTCAGGGTTAGGGTCAGGGTCAAATTCACAAGTTTTACAAAATGTATTTACTTGGGATGCCAGAAGAGATGTAGCTTCACAATCCCGCCCCCCACGAAGGGTTTGCTTAGGCCCTTCACCAGTGGATCTCACCAACGGATGACACATCCACACCTCGT
>NW_020260692.1:0-9487 GCF_003255815.1 Theropithecus gelada
ACAACAATTTTCTAAAATGTGTAACCAATGGAAATCTTCTTTCTTTTAGGGTTGGGTTGATAATCTAAATGGACCTAGCCGACTCATTATTGCGGTATGTATAGGGATGAAGAAATAACTCTGAAATGTAGAGAAGGAATAGTAACAGAATTCTTAGTGCTGGCTTAGCTTCATTGATCCAAAAACGTAAATGCTACTTTACTATCAATTGAAGCATATTATTTCAACTATTCTGGTTATAATATGAAGGCAGGATGAAATTATTTATATTCTTTTAGAATTTTTTATCAGGAAAACAGGTAAAGCGCTATCAATTACTATTTAAGAGTCCTATTTTGAAAAGTCTTTGAGAATTAAGGATTTTTCTTTTTTCTTTTTTTTAAAAAAAAAAAAAACTTTTTTAAACTTAAAAATAAAACCAGCAAAAGTCTTATAAAAATGAAGCAAGTAGCCCAAAAAATGCCCACCTGCCGCTCTATATGCAGTAATGCAATATTTGTCACAGTTTTGTACAATATTATAAAAAATGTTGCAGACAGTACCAATTAAGGCCCTTATTTCTCATAGGACATCAAGCCTTATGACCTGGTGTGGTGGGAGGGAAGATGCCACTTAATTATTGCACCATTTTGAGAAACAGAACTCGTCAAGGCGAATAGTGGTNGGGCATGGTTCTGCCAAGGATTTTGCTTTGTTTATCGCAAGATGGGGGTATTTCCTCCTTTCTGCAGTTTATAATTGCGTGAATTGAGGATGCAGTAAAAATAATATCTTCAAAGATTATTAAATTCGTTATTATAAAACACATACGAGTTTACGTGTGTGTATGGAAAGCAGGTATACATCAAAAATTCTTAATGAATACAAGAAAGAGAACTACCAATATTGGAGCAAATTTTTCAAATACAAACATCAGTGAATATAGGCAAGGCCTTTTCTTTTATTATTATTACTATAAGTTCTAGGGTACATGTGTACAACGTGCAGGTTTGTTACATGGGTACACATGTGCCAGCAATGCCTTTTCAATAATGTCTTACAAGGAGAAACGTGGCTCCTCTAGGTAAACAGCCCTCAGTGCGCATCTCCCTGAAGTCCAGATGGATCCGGTAGAGCTGTGGGGTTCACAGCTCACACTGAGGCATTTAGGGCCTAAACGCCACTTTACTTTTTTGTACAGTGAGTAGGAAATCAGTGATCTAAATGAGTTTAAATCTTATTAGGGATTCGAACTGCGCTTCAGACTCTGTCTCTATTCCTCCCAGAGCTAGATTCAACATGAATTAAAATACAAATATAAAACAATGAATTATGATAGTGACAAAGACCTTCCTTCGAACTTCAGATTTTTCCAGCAGCCCCTTTCTTTCTGTTTCCCACCTGCCTTCAACTCTTTCTCCTAAAAAAGTTCAGTTGGGGTGAATGTTTGGTGACTTAGAACATCATTATTTTAACATGATCCCAAAGCGGTTTTCATTATATGCAAAGATGCATATTTATTTACATTTTTAAAAATGTTCTAAATTGGTTTCTTATGTCCAAAAGAAGGGGAGCTAGTTATAAGAAAAGAGAATTGAGTAAGGTAAGAAAGTGCTAATCATTTCAAATCAAAGTGGGAAACATGCAAAGCAGAAAGAATCAACTTCATAAACTCAACAAATTATTAATGTAAATAATTCCCAACTCCTGTATCTATATAACATTAGTGATCTGTGAGGTGAACTGAGATTCTGAATAAAAAGTAAATAATAAGACCATTTTTCTAAGCCAAAAAAGTTTTTGTCTTATTAATTGTGGAATTTCACCAATTAATTTTTTTTCAAATAAAATTTCTTAAACTTTTAGTGCCTACTATTGCTTGTGGGTTAATAAACCCTAGCAGAAAACAAAATCATCAAGGAAATGGTAAACATTAATGGGAAATTTGTGTAACCTTAATTCTTAACGTGTCTTATTAATTAATTTTTAAAATGTGAAGGTGTATTCTTGGTGTTTGGTAATTAACTAAGTTTATTAACCTCTCACAAATATGAGGAATTTTATTCCCTAAAGGAACGTGAGGAACACTAGTAGTTCAAGAAAATGCTGAAGGTGACCTTGGCTGAGAAGCTAGGATAGGCTGACGAAGTCAGACTTAGTGTAGGAACCTGGTAAGCGATGGATCGATGTTAGCTGTCTTCACTTATTGCACTAGTATAATCAGTTTGATGATACATACTTTAGCCCCAGCTGTTACTTAAGACCTGGTTTCACATTTTATGTTCTTTTTCCTGTGCAGGCTGAGAAAGGGTTTCTTCTGGCCATAAAAACTACTCCAATGGCTGTGGCAGACTAAATTCCAATTCCGGTTGATACAGCCATCAATCTCCCGCTAGCTGTAGGATGGTGTGCTGCAGTTCACAGGTGTGGATGCTCAAGTGGGCTTTCAAAGATTTCATGAGAGGGAGGGTTCATCTATTAGGCACATTTTCCAAATATAGGCATTTCATTGTATAAGACCCCAAATATGAGAGGGTGTTCATTTCAATATTTTATAGAGTTCCTAATATGCCATCATATATATGTTGAGTTGTTTTCAAAATACAGTTTAGTACTTGGCTACTCACAAAGTAATAAAACATTTAAATCACTTAACCATAAAATTCTTGATAACCAAAAGGCTTTTCTTTCTATTGGTAGTTTAACATTCAGCTTTCTTTTTTAGGGCAAAGGAGATAGAACTGGATGAAATGAGAGAATATTTTTTTTTAATTGAACTCTGGTTAATGCCAAAAGTGTCCAATCACTATGTGTGGGGAAGTTTCCTGGTACAAAGGAAAAAAAGAAAAACAGGTTGTTCATACATTTGGCTGCGTTAGTAAGTGGTAAACAGAATTAAATTTTTCTTATGTGAACTCACACATATGTGCTTCATAATATGTCACTCCTATTTAACACATGTCTTTCACACACACACGCACCCCCCCACACACAGCCTTTTGCTAGTCTTCTTCCAGTTTGCTTATTATCCCAAAGAAAGAAAAAAATACAGAAGCCTTCTTGCATAGGTTGCCTTAATCAGATGAATTATGGAAACAACTCTGTCTCCCTTATTTTTCTTTCATTAGTTTTCCATTCTGTTGTATTTATTTAATTTTTATTTCATTTTCCAGACCTAAGTCAATGTTAGTCTACCACTGTACATCTGGTAACCTCAATCCCTGCAATTGGGGCAAAATGGGTAAGTACTTTAGCCATGTATCTGCATAATTACTAGTGTCTGACACAGAGAAAAAATAGACAAAGTGTGTCATGGAGCTTAGAGCCTACATGGGGAGAAAGACAGAAAGTACATAAAGAGACAAAATAATGAGAAATTGTAAATCTGTGGTAATTAACTAGAAGGTACTGTGGTTACCAAGGAAAGGAGTCATTGGGAACACATACATGATTGTAAGCAGTAGGGGGTCCATTGGTTATAAAGATTTTAAAAAACAGTGATGAAATAAAGCAAAAGTTGGCAGTTATAAAGAATCTCAGTGATAAAATGCTGAAATACTCCTCCCTGCTGGGGCAGTGGGTCCTGTACACACCCCTTCCCTTCTTGATACACCTCTGAGAATGTGACGTGATCAGTGACCAATGAGATTTAGAAAAGTCGAGTGATCTTATTCCTTCCTGATTGCGTCTGTAATACTGATCATTAATTTATGCAACTTGCCTCTCTTGGGTGTGCATTAACTACTCTACTAGTGATTTGTAAAAGTGAATAGGAATCACTATGGGAGAATAAAACAACATCCAGATTCCTTAGATCCTGGGACCAAGGTCTTGGGTGATGCTGAGGAAACTATATTTTTAATAAGCATCTAGATGATTCTTGATACTTGGGGAAATGCTCTTTGAGAAACCCTGTACTATACAAATGATTAATTTGTCTGAAGGTAAGGGATTTAATCTGTTCAATGTACAAAAACCATGGAAATCAATTTGAGTACAACTTAAACATCTAATGATGGTAGAAGATAAAAATAGGGAATTTTGCTATTCTGTAGGATTTCTTAGTACCTGCGAACACACCCCTTCTGTCCCTGTTACATAGATGACACTAGCTCTTCATATTCCAATGGGAAGCCATGGTACCACACTGAGAGTTCTATTGCAGGACAGCTGGACACTGTGGCTCATTTATATATTGTGGCTTTGAATTGAAAAATGCTTTCCCAGGAATGAAAAATACCTGGCATGCATGTTTCCTCTACCTTTCTCACACCTATAGCAAACATTGTAGGCTGATATGACATTGGTTATCCCTGTGCCAAGGCTCTGTTCTGGATTCCCTTCTAACACAGCATTTCTGGAAGCTATTACTAATTAATTTGATGTTGCATTCAAATTAAACTCATTTGTGTTTCCTATCGGGGACTCTTAGGAGGGATAAAAATGTTTCCTACTAGGAGCAGTAGCCATGTTAACAGGAAGTTGAGCATATATAGTCTCAGGTGATATTACAAGGAGTGATAGCTGGGTGGGTGAACATGGGCTATCTCTCCATAGAATTGTCTCCTTTAGTGTCCCTTAAGAAGAGTTTAATCTCCTGCATATAGGTCTTAAGCATCTTTTATCAGATTTATACCTAGGGCCTAGGTAATTGATGCTTTTTTTTTTTTTTTTACTAATTTAAATGTCTTTTGTAAAAATGTATTTTTTAATTGTTTGTGGATGATGTCAAATGCAATTGATTTTTGTATATTGACCTTATATTCAGCTATCTTGCTAAACTTATTGCTAGAAATTGTATAAAATTTCCTCTTGATTTCCTATGTAGACAGTTACTTAATCTGCAAAAATACCAGTATTATCCCCATTTTTTCAAGCCTTAGGTCTTTATTTTTCTTGTTGATGGCGCCATCTCGGCTCAATGCAAGCTCTGCCTCCTCAGTTCATTCATGCCATTCTCCTGCCTCAGCCTCCTGAGTAGCTGGGACTACAGGCGTCCGCCACCACACCTGGCTAATTTTTTGTATTTTTAGTAGAGACAGGGTTTCACCGTGTTAGCCAGGATGGTCTCGATCTCCTGATCTCATGATCCGCCTGCCTTGGCCTCTCAAAGTGCTGGGATTACAGGCGTGAGCCACCACGCCCAGACTTCTTGTTGAACTTCTACTATAATGGTGAATACAAATGGCAATAGTGCATATTGTTGTCTTGCTGCTAATTTTAAGCAGAAGACTTCAAATATTAAACTCTCCTGCCATTTTTAGGATAAACCCAACTTGGTCATGCCGTGTTATCTTTTTTTATATTTTGTTTAATTCAATTTGCTAATCATATAGTTCCCTTGTTTTTTCTATTCTCTGAAAGTTCTTAGTGGAGTGAAAGTGTAATAGTGGAGTAATCTGTTTCTCCAAAACTTGGGAAAAGCGCCTTTAAATTATCTGGATTTATAATTTTTTGTGAGAACATTTTTTATTGCTTCAGTGTCTTTAATAGTTAAAGAATTTTGCAGGCTTCATTTTCTGCTGGAATCAGTTTTAGTTATATTTGTCTCTTTTTCTAAGATTTTATCTGTTTTAAAATGTATTTACATTGTTTTCATATTATATTAATATTTTTGTCCTAAACTGTATCTGTAATTATGCTTCTGTTTTAATTCATAATATTTGTGTATCTTATCTTTTCTTAGCTAGTCTCTAAAGGGTCTACTTTATTTCTTTTTTTCAAAGGACCAACTTCTTCTGGCTTGACTTCTTTTCTCTTCTCTTCTCTTTTCTTCTCTTTCTTTTCTTTTTTGATGGAGTCTCGCTCTTGTTGCCCAGGTTGGAGTACAATGGCATGATCTTGGCTCACCACAACCTTGCCTCCTGGGTTCAAGCAGTTCGCCTGCCTCAACCTCCTGAGTAGAGTAGCTGGGATTACAGACATGCGCCACCACTCTTGGCTAATTTTGTGTTTTTAGTAGAGATGGGGTTTCTCCATGTTGGTCAGGCTGGTCTCGAACTCCCGACCTCAGGTGATCCACCCACCTCAGTCTCCAAAAGTGCTGGGATTACAGGCATGAGCCACTGAGCCCAGCCTATTGACTCTTTATTATGCTGCTGTGTTTTCTGTTGCATAGATGTATTGCCTTATCTCTTTTTTTCCCCTTCCTCCTGTTTTCTTTGATTATGTTTTTCTTCTCTTTAACTTAGAAATATAGCCCACAAATATTCGGCTTGTCTAATACATGCATTCATGGCTTGTATTTCCCTCAAATGCCACTTTGGCTGTATCCCACACATTTTGTTGTATAATGTTTATGTTATCATTATTCTCTAATCCTTAAACAGTTTTCATTTGAATTTCTTCTTTGACCTACGAGGATGTAGAGTGCAGTTTTCAATTGCCAAATTACATTTTCTACATGTGCATGAGTTTCTACTTGTCCGTCAGAAAGACGGTAGCTTCATGGTTAAAAGTCTTGGGCTTTGGGATCTGATAGACTCGGATTCAAATCCTAGCTCATTCACTCACTCCTGTATTCATTAAATAGGCATTATTCTTGGTGCTGAGGATGTATCACTAAACAGAAATCCGTGCTCACATAGCTGTTATATGCTGGGATGCGTCCCACCATTCAGTAGACTCCACTGCTTATTAGTTGTATCAGTTTGAAAAAGTCTCTCAGTTTCTCCCTGTATATCAATTTTTTTTATCTGTGAATGAGAATAATAATTATTCTATTCTAGGGAGCTCTTCGGAGAATGTAGGGAGATAAAGTGCTTCGTACAGTGGTTAGAACAGTGAACATTTTAGTAAACGCCTGCGATCACCATATGGACAGCTTTCTCAGAAAGCCTTCCTAACCCAGCCCCACCCCTCCCCTTCCTGGCACTCAGACAGAGCTAGATGCTTCTTTTGTATTCCTCCAGAGCTTATTGTACTGGCCTCTAGCAGAATACTCAGGCAAAGTATTGTAATCATGAATTGTCCACATCTCCCACCAGATTGCCAATTCTTTAAAGACAAGGAATATGTCATATGTAATTTTTTTTACCTCAGCATCTACCACAGTGCCTGGCAAGTTTTAAATGCTAAATAAATATATTTGAAATGACTAAAGGAAGGATTGACATAGATTTAGGAAAAGGAAAGTAATTGTATGTTGCTGAGATATTTATTCGTTCATTCAGTCAAAAACTGTTTATTAGTCACTGAGTCAGCCACTCTTTAAGGTACTGTATAAGTTCAAACAATGCACACAAAATTTCGTTCTGGTATTTAAATCTTAGGAGAAATAGACATCAGATATGGTTGAGTGCAGAAAAATAAAGGAGATTAAAGAAGTAAATAGTGTTGTGGGAAGGCTGCTATTTGATATGTGATGGCCAAAGAAAGTCTCTCCGATAAGGTGTCTTCTTAGTAGAGGCCTGAAATAAATGAGAGGGCAAATCAGAAGGACATGTGGATGAAATATTCCAAGTTGAAGAAACAGTAAGTGCTAAAGTTCTTTAATCATATTCAAGGACAGCAAGGAGGCCAGTATGGCTGCAGCAGAAGCACTGAGAGGGAGAGCGGTAAGAGATGAAGTCAGAGTGGTGGGCAGAGAGAGAGGATGCAGAGAGTGCAAGGCCTTGCAGACCATGGCTTTGCCTCTAAATGAGAAGAGATTCCATTGAAGGGCTCTGAATGGAGAAGTTCCTGTAATATACCCTGAGTTACATTTTAGAAGAATCACTCTGGCGGCTACATGGAGGTCCGACTGGGGATACAGGGGTAGTGGCAGAGACCACTTCGGACAGTATTGCAACATTCCAGGCTACAGTAGTGGTTTTGATCAGAGAGATAGCAGGTGGAAAGTATGATTCTGGGTATTTTTCAAACAGAGAGCTGATAGATTTTGTTCAATTGTGTGTGGGTTGTTAAAGAGAAGAATCAAGGATAACCCCAAAGTGTTTGGCTGAACTACTAAACAAATTGAATTACCATTTGGTCAGAGGTAGAAGATTGGTGAAACAGCAAGTTTGTGTACGCATTGGGAAGGGGGTCATTAGTAGTGGGTGTATCAGGAGGCCCACTTTAGAGCTGTTAAATGTGAATGTCTATTACACCTCCAGTTGGAAATGTTGAACAAGTATATGGATATATAGATCAGAATGTCAGTGTGGAGATCAGAATCTCTTATGCTATCAACCTGTACATAACTTTTTAATTTACCACCATCTTTTTAAAGTATAAATCCCTATGGACCAGATGATTCTTGAGAATCTTCTCTGAAAAGGAGCTATATTTTTCAGATAGATTTTTAGCTGGCATTTTTAAAGTAGGGCAATAATCATATTACTGTAATAACTGACATCATAATTGAATAATGAGCTTAGGCATATGCTTTGCAAAAACCTACATACCTTAAATAAAATTGAATTCAAATGAGTATGTTTTTGAAAGAACTACTGAATTCACAAATGTATGTAAAAAGTTCTTAATTAAGCTTACGCTATAAAAAGAAAAACACTATTATGAATAAAACCCTGGATAGCAGAGTGGACAACTGAGTCTGACATATTCCCAGAGAAATATTGAAAGTAAACTAACACAAGAAAATATTGCCTTTAGAATTGTTTAGTTAAACTTTTAATAAAGATTGAAATAAAATGTTAAGAAACTTTCTAAATGGTTCTGAAAGTAATGGTCCAGCCAGGGAAATAAAGTTTCTAGCCTCTGCCTTGGGGCTTTCAGAATAGACTAGATAACCTTAGAATTAAATGCAGATTTATGTTTTTTCTGAACAGTACCCCCTTATATTGACTACATGCGTTTCCCCAGGAATTTGTTTTAGAGTAGATGTTTCAAATAAAGGATCCAATTCTTAACCCATTCACATTGTTTCATTTTGCAGATAACCACTTGCTTAGCATAAAAATCTTTATATTGTTCTCAGAAATTGATTCTTTACTCTACACAGCAAATCCTTTGCCTTTATTGCTGTGACCCATTACAAATAGCTTCCACTATGATGGTTTATATTCTCCTATTCTCCTCTAGCACTCTCTCTCTTTTTTTCCCCAGGATTCCAGGTCTTGCCAACCTTTGAAATTCCAATTCCATTTGAGAGAGCTTTTAGGAGGCCATATGCTGATTTCACCACCAGCAACTTCACAACCCAGTACTGGAATGCCATCAGCCACCAGGCCCCTGCGATCATCTATGACTTCTATCTGTGGCTTACTGGAAGGAAACTCAGGTGAGAAGCTGAGTCAATGGCTTTGAGAGTGTCACTGCATATGGGAGATTGAGGCCCCAAAGTCTTTAGTGCTTCCTTCAGCCAAGGATTAAAGGAGACGACTGAATCTGACCCATATATACAAATTGAACACACCTACTTTGAAAATCCAAAATCTGAAATTCTCCAAAATCCAAAATGTTCTGAGTGCTGACATGACGCCACAAGTGGAAAATTCCACACATCTTACCTCATGTGATGGGTCACAGTCAAAACACATTCAAAACTTAGTTTCATGCATAAAAG
>NW_020260693.1:0-732 GCF_003255815.1 Theropithecus gelada
TTACTTCTGGGAATGCCCTGCTCTGTCTGTGAAGTAGCCATCCTTTGATTCCTTTACTTTCTCAATAAATTTACTTTCACGTTACACTGTGGACTTGCTCTGAATTATTTCTTGAATGAGATACAAGAACCCTCTCTTGGGGCCTGGATCAGGACCCTTTTCCGGTAACAACTTCAGATCTCTCTGCCCCAACTGTTGTCCTCTCAGATAGCCGCATGGAGTGTTTGCTACCTGCTCCTTTCAAGTCACTGGCTAAATGTCACTTTACTATAGCCCTTTCAGATTCCCCTGTATTAGTCCGTCCTCACTCTGCTAATACATACCCAAGACTGCGGTAATTTATAAAGGAAAGAGGTTTAATTGGAAGGTGGAAACAACACAAATTTCCATTAACCAATAAGTGGATAAGCAAAATGTGGTCTATCTGTACAATTAAATATTTTTCAGCAACAGAAAAGAATGAAGTCACTCTGAGAGGCCGAGGTGGGAGGATCACGAGGTCAAGGGATTGAGGCCATCCTGGACAACATGGTGAAACCCTGTCTCTACCAAAAATACAAAAATTAGCCAGGTGTGGTGGTGGGCGTCTGTAATCCCAGCTACTCACAAGACTGAGGCAGGAGAATGGCTTGAACCCAGGAGGCGGAGGTTGCAGTGAGCCGAGATCGCACTACTGCACTCCAGTCAGGGCGACAGAGCAAGACTCCGTCTTAAAAAAAAAAAAAAAAAAAA
>NW_020260693.1:803-3924 GCF_003255815.1 Theropithecus gelada
AGCCGGGCGAGGTGGCGGGCGCCTGTAGTCCCAGCTACTCGGGAGGCTGAGGCAGGAGAATGGCGTGAACCTGGGAGGCAGAGCTTGCAGTGAGCTGAGATCGCGCCACTGCACTCCAGCCTGGGCTACAGAGTGAGACTCCGTCTCAAAAAAAAAAAAAAAAAAAAAAAGAACATTAGTGTCCAGGTTTTTGTGTGTACATGTGTTTTCAATTCTCTTGCATGTATACCTAGGAGTGGAATTGCTGGGTCGTAAGTAACTCTGTGTTTAACTTTCTGAGGAACCGTCAGATTGTTTTCCAAAGCAGCTGCACCATTTCACTCAATCTTGCCTCTTTGCATTCCCACAGCCCTTGGTGTCCACTTGCTACCTCTGGCTGTGTTTCTTAGCTCCTTGCCTGTGGGCCTGTTTCCCTTGAGAGAGCTGGAACCTGACAGCGATGAGCATACATTTCCTTTTTTTGTGGAGACGGGGCCTCACTATGTTGTCCAGGCTGCTCTTGAACTCCTGGACTCAAGCAATCTGCCTGCCTCATGCTCCCGAAGTGTTGGGATTGCAGGCATGAGCCATCATGACTGGCCTGGATGAGTGTGTTTTATTTACTTATTTATTTAATTTAATTAATTAATTTATTTATTTTTGAGACAGGATCTTGCTCTGTCAACCAGGCTGGAGTGCAGTGGTGCAATCTCGGCTCACTGCAACCTCCGCCTCCCGGGTTCAAGCGATTCTCCTGCCTCAGTCTCCTGAATAGCTGGGATTACAGGCGCGCACCACCAGGCCCGATTAACGACTATGTTTTAATCCGGTGTCATATTTATTTTGATATCCTCAGTTTCCTCATGTGTACAAAGGAGACAAGGTATGGAACTGACAGGTAATCTCACCAGGAAAGTTTGGCTTCATGAAAGCTATTCCCTGGCAAAGTCTGGGAGATGGCCCCCCAAAACTACTTATGAAATATTTCTGGTCAGGAGCAAGAAAAGAAAATCCTGACAAGTTCTCATCACCCTTAACAAAGTTAGATTCTTTTCTATTTTCCAATTAAGTTATAATTATTCATGAACTATGAGAGCCAATAAGCAAGAGTTGCTATATCATGTGGCTTTATTTTCTGGGATACACGTTTGGCGTTTTTTTCTTTGATATCCTCTTCCACAAGGTTCTCTGGGAGCAAGCCACGCCCACAGGCTCAGTCTCCCAGCACCCCCATAGTCTCTCCTCTGCCTCAGCCGGCACCTCTGTCATCTGTGTTCACAAATCTTCCATTTTTCCATTATGTGACGCGTTCCTTGTTTCTTTTTGTGTTACTGAGTTTTTCTCTTCCCTCAGTTTCTTCCTCTTCATATTTTTCCTTCTTTTTGATCTAATAACTAAAATGTAGAAACGATGTTATCAATATAGTAATAAGTGAGGATTAAAACTGGAGACACAGGGGTGAGGGAAAAAGCCTGGAAAAATGGAGGTACCAACAGTGGAATTTTCAGAGGATTCATAATGAATGTTATTTGTCTGACAAGGATGGTGAAAATAAAATTTTAAAATTATTTTCCCATATTTTGTATTCAAGTTGTATAAATGCCCAGTAAAAGAAGAAGAAGAATGCAGAAAAGTTATAATCCAATGTGGTAAAGAGACATTGGGAAAGTGTTTTCTTTTCTTTTTCTTTTTTTTTTTTTTTTGAGACGGAGTCTCGCTCTGTCGCCCAGGCTGGAGTGCAGTGGCCGGATCTCAGCTCACTGCAAGCTCCGCCTCCCGGGTTCCCGCCATTCTCCTGCCTCAGCCTCCAGAGTAGCTGGGACTACAGACGCCCGCCACCTCGCCCGGCTAGTTTTTTGTATCTTTTTAGTAGAGACGGGGTTTCACCGTGTCAGCCAGGATGGCCCTGATCTCCTGACCTCGTGATCCGCCCATCTCGGCCTCCCAAAGTGCTGGGATTACAGGCGTGAGCCACCGCGCCCGGCCCGGGAAAGTGTTTTCTACAGGTTATGACAAAGCTCTCTGCCTCAGTGAGCATCAGTGATCTCTCCTGCTCTGGCCGTTCTGCCTTTTTCTGGCTACGTCTGGAGTTTTTAGAGAGTAAGTCCATGTGAGGAACGGTTAGTATGGCTGAATCACACACTGCACTCTCTATAGGTTTCTCTCTAGAAGTTTTTAAACAGATACCCACGAATCTCAGAACTTCTAGGCTGGGCTCAGTGGCTCACACCTATAATCCCAGCAGTTTGGGAGGCCAAGACAGGAAGATCTCTTGAGCCCAGGAGTTTGTGACCAACCTGGGCAACACGGCGAAAACTGTCTCTACTAAAAATACAAAAACTAGCCCAGTGCAGTGGCTCATGCCTGTAATCCCAGGACTTTGGGAGGCTGAGGAGGGCGGATCACTTGAGGTCAAGAGTTCAAGACCAGCCTGGCCAACATGATGAGGCCTTGTCTTTACTAAAAATACAAAAATGAGCCAGTCATGGTGGTGCATGCCTGTAATCCCAGCTACTCGGGAGGCTGAGGCACGAGAATCACTTGAACCCAGGAGGCAGAGGTTGCAGTGAACCAAGATCATACCACTGCACTCCAGCCTGGGCAACAGAGTGAGACTCCATCTCAAAACAAAAACAAAAACAAAAATGAGTTGGGCATAGTGACTTGCACCTGCAGTCCCAGCCACTCAGGAGGCTGAGGTGGGAGGATTAACTGAGCCCACAAAGTTGAGGCTGCAGTGGGCTGATATCGCACCACTGCACTCCAACCTGGGTGACATAGTGAGATTCTGTCTCAAAAAAAAGAAAAAAAAAAAAAAAGCCAGGAGTGGTGGCTCACGCCTATACTCCTAGCACTTTGGGAGGCCAAGGCAAGTGGATGACTTGAGGTCAGGAGTTCGAGACCAGCCTGGCTAACTGGTGAAACTCCATCTCTACTAAAAGTACAAAAATTAGCCAGGCATCACGGTGCACGCCTGTAATCCCAGCTACTCTGGAGGCTGAGGCAGGATAATTGCTTGAACCCAGGAGGCAAAGGTTGCAGTGAGGCAAGATTTCGCCACTGCACTCCAGCTTGGGTGACATAGGCAGACTCTGTCTCAAATAAATAAATAAATAAATAAACAAACAAATAGGCCAGGCGC
>NW_020260694.1:0-3923 GCF_003255815.1 Theropithecus gelada
GGGATGAAGAACAAGAAGTGGGGGCGTCAACATGCCACAGCACCCTGTAAGCGGAAGGAAACCTCCATAGCCCAACAAAGGCGTCCACACAAACACCCTCGGCTCACCTCAGTCCTACAGGATCAATCCCAGTGCCTGTCCATGCTGTCTGGGACATAGCGAGGATGCCCTCTTGCCAGCCGGGCTCCCAGCATGGGTGGTGACAGCCCTGTGAGGGCCTCTGTGATGCCTCTGTCTGTGCTGAGATCTTTCTGTGCAGGCTGGGACTCTGCCTGGCCAGCAGTTGCACAACTGCGGCTGCTGGAGATGAAGGGAGCCCTGGGTGTCCTCCCTCCATGGGGACAGCACGAGGCCCTTCACAAGACCACCAGGCCCTCCAGCAGCTGGGCTCTGGCTTCCCTGTTCCTCACTGCAGGGTGCCCTGGCAGTAGGCTGTGGGGCACACTGTCCTTGTCTGAGCTCTGCTCTCCATGGGCACACGACCAGGAGTAAATTGTCCAATTCCAGCGAGCTCCAGCGGTGCCTCTCATGAACAGAAAGGACACTGTCAGGCCTGTTGTGAGTCCTAAGGCACTGGGCTGTGTGGGGACTGGCACAGGGCTGGGAGCTGGTAGGTCCCACAAATGGGAGCTGTGCTGACATTTCCATGATTGGTCCTGGGCTCTGTCCCTGACCCCACCTCTCCCTGATGCAGAGCTGAGGGTGGGGGTGGAGTAGAGAGAGCTCCCCTCCCCATCGGGGTCTCTTTCTGCTGCTTCTGATTTAAAGCCGCTGGCTCAGCGGTGCAGCAGTTGTGACAGCTGTGCTCCTCTGATGATGTCCTCGGACATGCACAGGCTGTGGCGTCTGAGCAGCCCTGTCAACCCCAGGTGAGGATGTGAGTCGTCACTCCTCCCTGGAGGCAGCTGAGTTGAGATAACAGGTGCCCTCTGCCCACCAGCTCGGCCCTCTGCCTCTGCCCATGTGGCCTGGCAGTCACAGCCCTGAACTGTCAGCTGTTGGCTAACTTGGGCAAAGCTGCCCCACATGGAGGGTGACAGTCACAGCAGGGAAAGGCCAAGGCAGGAGCCTGAAACCCAAATGCAACAGAATGAGCCCTGTCAGCAGGCTGCCACCAAGAAGCCAGGAGGGCTCCAGGGAGCCTAGGAAGGAGGCCAGGGAGGAAGGCACGCAGCCCAGACTCCCTTGTTTAGCCCTGGGCCTCATATCCAGCCTGGGAGAGGCCTCTGGTGGCCTCACTGCTCCAGGCCCATCCTGAAGCCATCCACCACACATGGCTGGAGGATTTTGACAGGGACCTCCCTCTCTAGCCTGGCAGGTGTCTGAGGCTCTTAGCAGGAACCCCAGGCCCTCCAGGGGCTACTCCCTGCTCTGGGAGCCCTGTGCAGAGGTGGGACCAGGTGGGGCATAGGCACTCTGCAAGCCCTGCCTCACCTTGAAGGGCTGAGCCCACCTGTCCCTCACAACCCTGTTCAAAGGGCACCTCATCCTGGAAGCCTTCCCTGATGACCAGGCCCTCTGACTCCCTGAAGCCCAAGGGCTTGGTCTGTGCCTCTCATTAGTCACTTGTCACCCAGGATGTATCATGACTTCTGGTTGTCTATGTCCAAGCATAATTTTCTTATTTAGTTCTTTGGTTTTCTTCCACCCTTTTATTGTTGAAATTTTCAAACCTATAGGTGAGTGGAAAGGATTGTGCAATGAACACCAACACACCTACAACCACCATTGGGATTTTACAATGAATGTTTGGCCACGTTCCTTTCTCTCTCTCTCTCTCTCTCTCTCTCTCTCTCTTTATCCATCCACCTTGGGAAAAAAATGCTTGCTTGCAATACATAGAATACATAGTCCTAACACAGCCCAGGATGTAATTTGCAATTACCCCGTCCATGGAGCTTTGGGGCAGCCCTCAGTCCTGCTTAGGCCAAGTTGGGCTGACCAAGGGGCGCAGGCCACAGGCCCAGTTGCTCCCTCCCGGGTGCACACTGAGCCCAGTGTCTGGCTGGTCAGGGCTTTTTGGAAGCCTGAGTCGGGAAGACGTTGAGAGTATCTGGCAACATCAGATTTGGAAGCAGCTGCTGTCAGCCTTAGCGGTGGGAGAGAACCCCATGCTTGCCCTGTGGGGGCCCATGTCTAGTTTCTCAGAACAGGGCACCAAGTTGGCATTTCCTGCTGTCTCTCACAGCCTCAGTGCCCCCACCAGGCCTAGGCTCTTCTGAGGGCAGTGTAGTATCCATCAAATGGGTGCCTACAAGGGCCGGGCTGGCACCTTGAGCAGGAAGAGTAGGCCAGGCTCAGCCAGCTGATGTCAGCAGTCAGCATTGAGGGCCTTGAAGTGAGGTGGGCCTCGGAGCTCCTCATCTGAGGAGCATGGTTCCCTAGGTCCCAGCCAGGAGCTGACATGGAGAAACAAACCCACTGAGGCCTGCATTTCCCATTTTCCAAGAAAGCTAGAAATCTAGATATTTCTGGGAAATGTTCAGGCTTTCAACTGCAGGCTCCCATTCTGAAAGCCTCAGAAAGCATGTCAGCAGGCCAGCTTCACCCACAGCCTGCCTTGAAGGTGTGATGCTGCAGGAAGGCAGGAAGCAGGGTTCACAGGAAGCTTTCCTTGGGTGCATGAATCAGGGGCACCCCAGGCATCAGCAGGGATTGGTATGCGCGGGGCCTGGGCCAGGAGGCGGGGGTGGAGGCCAATGCCCTTGGCAGCTTCAGACCTGTGGTAACCCCGGCTGGCTCCTGGGGCCAGCCCTCACCTGCCCTGTGCCCCCTGTGGTCTTTGGCTCATGGCAGGAGTTGTCCTTCCACAATGGTGGAAGGACACACTCCCTGAGCCTCAGGGTGGGTGCCTTGTGGTCCTTACCGGTTCAGGAAGAGCAGGAGATGAGGAGTCACCTGTAGGTCTCTGGAATCACAGCTAAAACTGGGCTTCTGTGATGGATTCCCCTGAGCAGGGTCCTAGGTGACTCGCCTGCCGCACCCGAGTCCTGGCCCTGCCACTGTGGGTGTCCTGCCTGCCACAGGCACACAGAAGACAGAGAGGAGAGACCCCAAGTGTTCAGCAGCCCTGAAGGAGGCATCCAGGCCTGGGTGCCCAGCTGGGTGCATGAGACATGGTGTCTTCAGGCAGCATTATGGCTCCGCTTACACCTTACATCAGGGAGGGCCTGGCTGAGTGCACGGCCTGCACACCTGGGGCCCGAGGGAACACCACAAATTTCAGGGCAGGAATAGCACTCTGAGCCTACCTGTGCCGGGACCAAGGCCTTTCCTTAGCGTGTTGGTTCAGGAATGGTAGGGAGAGGGCCCTTGAGTATTTGAGGCCCAGACGCCTCCTCCTGGACCCTCAGTGACACCAGATGAAGATTTGACCCAGTGGGCGCATAGATGTTGGTTCAGACGCAGCTCTTTCCTTACAGGAGCCTCTGCGAATTCGGTTTTGGGGCTGGATCTCCAGGAACAGGGAGGTCAGAGGGGAGGCAGCCCCCTACTCTTCCTCACTCAGACTTTTGAACGTTGTCCTTGCAGAACCCTACCATGTGGTTGTTCATGGAAATGGCTTTCAGAATCTAAAGAAACAGGATGAAGTTATTTGCAGATTTATCTTCAATGAAAGCACTATCATTGGTAAGTTGTCTCCTCGGTGCCTCTGAGTTATATATTTCCCACACAATGCTGCCTTTCCCCACAGCCAGCCAAGCCTCCCAGCCCTTGCCAACCATTCCCTTGGACCCGGTGGGGTTAGAGGCCATGAGGACAAGTGGAAGGAGGCACTGGGAAGCCTGGCCACCCCTCCCTTCATCTACCAAGTGGGGAAGTAACAAATCCCAAGAGAGCATCTCAGATCAGGGCTTCCCCCTCAGTGAGGCTGGAAGGACCCGAAGCCCACAAGGCTACTCCTGGGAAATGGTGGCAGCCCC
>NW_020260695.1:0-3919 GCF_003255815.1 Theropithecus gelada
TGGCCCTGGCCCTGCCATGGCCCTGTCCCAGACCCTAGCCCTGCCAGGTACCTGTCCTGGCCCTGTTCTGGGCCTGGTTTTGTCCTTGGTTCTGAGATGACCCTGGCCCTGACCCTGCCCTTGCCCTGGCACTGGCCTTGGACATGTCCGTGGTCCTAACCCCGGCCCTGCCCTGGAGCTGTCACTGTCTTGGCCCTGCCTTGGCCCTGGCCCTGGCCCTGGCCCTGCCACAGCCATAGACCTGCCCTGGTTGGTCATGCCCTGCCTTTACCCAGTGCTACCCTGGGCCTGCTCCACCCTGCCCTGGCTCTGCCCTGCCTTTGGCCCTGCCTTGACCCCGCCTTGGCCCTCACACTGGCCCTAGTGCAAACCTGGTCCTTGCTCTGGCCTTGGCCCGGCATTGACCACTGCTCCTGACCCTGGTCGTGCCATGGCCCTGGCCCTGCCAATGATCCTGACAGTCCTGGCCCTGGCCCTGTCCTGACCCTGTCCAGGCCCTGGCCCTGGCCTGACCCTGGCCCTGAAGTGGATTTGAAGGTATCCTGTCCCTGGTTTAATCTTGCTCTGCCTTCACCCATCCCTCTCCTGGCCCTACCATGGCCCTGCCCATTCCCTGGCTCTGCCCTGGTCTTGTGCTTACCCTGAGCGAGAACTTGACCCTGCCCCAGCCTTGTCCCAGACCTGGCCATGGCCCTGCCCCTGCCCTGGGCCGGCGCTGGCACTGGCATGGACCCTGGACCTGGCTCTTGGCTCCTTAAGGCCATATCCTGGCCCAGCCCTCCTCCTGACCCTGTCGTGGCCCTAATTTGCCCTGGCCCTACCCTGGCATGCTATTCTGGCCCCACCCCTGACCCTGTCTCTGTACAGGCTCTAGCTAAGTTGGCCATGGCCGTGTTCCTGACATTGCCCTTTCCTGGTCCTGGCCCTGGCCCTGCCCCGGCCCTGGTCTGAACCCCGGCCCTGCAATGGACCTGCCTTGGCCCTGCCTATACCCTGCCTCTGGCCCTACCTCTGCCCTGGCCATACCCTTGCCCTGACCTGGACTCTGATCCTGGTCCTTGTCCTGCCCCAGCTGTGGCCCTGGCCCTGCCCTGCCTGTACCCTGTTCTATCCTGGGCTGGCCCTGCCGTTGCCTGGTCTTGCTATTGCCCTGCCCTAGCCTGCCTTGCTTGTGCCCTAGATCTGCCCCGGCCTTTGCTCTTGTCTGGGTTCTAGCAGTGAGTCATCCCTGGACCTTCCCTGACCTTGCCTCAGCCCTGGCATTGCCCTGGCCTTGCCTTGGCATTTGCCCTACTCTCTCTAATGCCTGGCTCTGGTCCTGCCTTGCTCTGCTCTTGTTCTGTCCTGGCCCTGGCCCTGGCCCTGGCCCTGGCCCTGGCCCTGCCCTTATGCAGGCCTGACCCTGCCACTGCTCTGGCTTTGACCTGGACCTTGGCCATACAGTGACCCTGCCTTGACCTTTTCCTGGCCCTGGCCTGGAACCTGGCCCTGCCAAGGACTCGCCCTGGCTCTGTCATGGCCCTGGCGTTTTCTTGGATTTGGATGTGTCCTGTCCCTTATTTGCCCCAGCCCTTCCCTGGGTCTGCCCTTCCACTTCTCTGGGGTAGGGGGACAGGGTCAGGACCAGGCCAGGGCAGGGTCAGGACCAGGGTAGGGCCTTGGTAAGGCCTGAAGATGGGAAGGGCCAGGGCAGCGGCAGGGCCAGGGAAGGGTCTTAAGTTGAGGCTCTTAATGCTACCACCCCTCGCATCTTCCTCTAGGCTTTTCTGGCTTTGCCCACCCGGCTGCTCTGTGCCAGGAGGAGGAGGAGACACCTGGAGCCTGTGACACCACAGCTTGCCTCGCCGAGGGTGGGTGGCAGTGACGGAGACTGCAGCGTGCTGAAACGGTAGGAGAGTGACCACGCTAGGAGGTCAGGCGGCTGCAGCCAGGGTTGGGGGTGAGGCTTACAGCGATGGCCGCGCTGCGGCAGTGGCCAGGTGGTAGAAGCCTTGTAGGGTGGGCTGTTGCATTGGCAATGGGCCTGGCTTTGCCCTGCCACTGCCCTGGACCTGGCCTTGTACTGCCCTGCCTTGCCCTGGCCCTGCCCTACTGTTACCTGGACTGTCTCGGCCCTGCCCTGCTCCGATCCCATCCTGGTTTTGCCTTTGCACTGGCGTTTCCCTGAACCTGTGCTGGCCCGGCCTTGGCTCTGGCCCTGCCTCTTGTCCTGACCCTGGTCCTGCCATGGCACTGGCCCTGCTAGTGGTCATGGTCCTGCTCCTGTTCTGGCCTTGACCTGGCCTTGGACGTGTCCTGGCCCAGATTTGTTCTGGCCCTGCCTTGGCCCATCCCTGCCCTGGCCCCACCATGGCCCTGCCTGTTGTCCCCTCTCCTGGCACTGACTTTGCCCTGTCATGGCACAGTGGTGCCACTGACCTGCCTTACACTGCCCTGGTTGTGCCCTGGCCCTGCCTGGCACCGGGCTCACCCTGGACCTGCTCTGCCCCTGCCTTGGCCTTTGCCCTGCCCTCACTATGGCGTGTCCCTGGCCTTGTTGTGGCTTAGCCCGGGCCCTGGCCCTAGCCCTGGTCCTGCCGTATCCCTGGCCTTGCCCTTATCCAGACCCTGCCCCTGCCTCTGCCCTGGCCCTGGCCTGGAACCTGGTCCTGTCAAGGACTTGGCCCGACTCTGCCATGGCCCTGGCCCTGCTCTGCCTTGGTCCTTGCCCTGACCCACACCCTTTCCTGGCTGTGCCCTGGCCATAGCCTTTCCCTGGCCCTGAGTAGGCAGCGGTCTGCCCCTGGTCTTGCCACCACCCTACCCTGCCATGCACTGGATGTGTCATCAGCCTGCCCTGGCCCTACCTTGTCCCTCACCCTAGTCTTCGCTAGGCCCTGCTCTGGACCTGGCTCTAGCCCAGACCTGGCCCTGACCCTGGCCCTGGCCTTTGTCCTTCATAGCCCTGGGCCTGAAGTGGACTTGGAGGTGTCCTGGCCCTGGAGTGACCTGGCTCTGCCTTGGCCTGTCCTTGCCCTGCCCCTACCATCACCTTGGCGTGTTCTGCCCTGTCCTACCCTGTCCTAGTACTGACCCGGCTGTGGCATTGCCCTGCACTACCCTGCCTTGGCTGTGCCCTGGCTCGATTCCGGCCCTGGCCCCGCCCTGTGCATGCCATGACACTACCTCAGCCTTGGCACTAGCCTGGCCCTTTCCTGGCATCAGCCCTGCTCTTTCTATGGACCGCCTTTGTCGTGTCCTGCGCTGGCCATTCCATGCCCTGCGCTGCCCTGACTCAGCCCTGGCCTTGGCATTGCCCTTGGTCCTGCCATATTTCTTGCCCTGTCCGTATCCTGGCCTTGGCCCTGACCCTTACCTTGCTCTGGCCCTGCCCTTGCCCTTACGCAGCCCCTGGCGCCGTCATGGACCTGCCCTGGACCTGTCCTGGCCCTGGCCCTTCCCTGCTTCAGACCTTGCCCTGGTTCTCCCCTGGCCCTGACCGTGAAATGCCTGGCCCTACCCTGGCCTTGCACTGCCCTGGCCCTTGCCCTGACTCTGGTCCTGTCACTGGAAAAGCCCCAGCGCTGTTGCTCGTCTTACTATGGCCCAGACCCTGCCTTAGGCCTGCCCTGACACTGTCCTGGACCCTGGCTGTGCCAAGAACCTGCACTGTTGTGGCCGTTGCTTTGCTCCTGTCCCGATCCTGGTCCTGCCCAGGCCATGGCCATGGCCCTGTCCCTGCCCTGGCTGTTCCCTGGCCCCGCTCAGGTCTTGGCACTGTCCTGGCCCTGCCCTGCCTTGGCCCTATGCTTTCCTGGCCGTGCCTTGCCTGCCCTGGTCCTGCCTTGGCCCCACTCTAGCTTTGACCCTGCGCTGGCCCTACCTTGGCCTTCACCCTAGCCTTGCCTGGGCACTGTGCTGGACCTGGCCATAGCACAGA
>NW_020260696.1:0-3918 GCF_003255815.1 Theropithecus gelada
GAGTAAATTTTTTTTTTTTTTTTTTTTTTTTTTTTTTTTTTTTTTTTAGTAGGGACAGGGTTTCACCATGTTGGCCAGGCTGGTCTCAAACTCCTGAGCTCAAGTGGTCCGCCTGCCTCAGCCTCCCAAAGTGCTGGGATTATAGGTGTGAGCCACCATGCCTGGCTGGTAAATATACCTTTAATTTCTTAAGAAACTGTCAAAATAATTCCAAAATGGCTGCACCATTTTACATTTCTACTAGCACTGAGAGGTCCAGTATCTTCACATCCTTGCCAATACTTGGTATCATCTGTCTTTTTATTGTAGGCGTTCTAGTATGAACTGATACCTGAGTGTGCTTTTAGTTTGCATTTCCCTAGTGGCTAATAACGTTGAGCATCTTTTCATGTGCTGATTAGTCATTCATAGTCTACTTTGGTGAAATATCTATTCAAATCTTTTGCCCATTTAAAATTGGGCTGTGTTCTTACTACGAAGCTGTGTAAGAGTATACATTCTGAAAGCAAGACCCTTATTAGAGGTTTTATCAATTATTTCTTTTATGGATCGTGCTTTTGGTGTATCTGTGAACTCTTAGCCCAAACCAAGGTCATGAAGTATGACTCCTATGTTTTCTTTTAAAAGTTTTACAGTTTTAGCTCTTACATTTAGGTCTCTGATCCATTTTGAGTTAATTTTTGTGTCTGGTGTGAAGTAGATGTCCAACTTCATTCTTTCACATTTGGATCCCTAGTTGTCCCAGCACTGTTTCTTTAAAACACACACACACACACACACACACACACACACACACACAAAACTATCTTGTCATCTTTGAATCGTCTTGCCACCCTCATCAAAATCAATTGACTGTATACGTAAGGGTTTATTTTTGGACTCTTAATTATAGTCCATTGATATGTGTCTACTCTTATGCTAATACCACACTGGTTTAAAACTTTTTTTTTTTTTGAGGCAGGGTCTCACTCTGTCACCCAGGCCGGAGTGCAATGGTGCGATCATGGCTCACTACAGCCTTGACTTCCCCTGGCTCAGGTAATCCTCCCACCTCAACCTCCCGAGTGCCTGGAATTACAAGCATGCGCCACCACACCCAGCTAATTTTTCTATTTTTTTGTAGAGATGGGGTTCTGCCATGTTGCCCAGGCTGGTCTCAAACTCCTGGGCTCGAGCAGTCTGCCCACCTCAGCCTCCCAAAGTGCTGGGATTACAGACATGAGCCACCACACCCAGGCCTGTTTTTTTTTTTTGAGACAGTTTCACTCTGTCACCCAGGCTGGAGTGCAATGGCGTGATCTCCGCTCACTGCAACCTCTGCCTCCCAGGTTCAAGCAGTTCTCCTGCCTCAGCCTCACGAGTAGCTGGGATCATAGGTGCCTGCTACCACGCACAGCTAATTTTTTTTTTTTTTTTTAGTAGAGACAGGGTTTCGCAGTATTGGCCAGGCTGGTCTTGAACTCCTGACCTCGGGTGATCCACCTGCGTTGGCCTCCCAAAGTGCTGGAATTACAGGCACGAGCCACCGCGCCTGACCTGCACCCAGCCCTTTTTTAAAATTTATTTTTCTTTGTTTTTTGTTTTGTTTTGAGACAGGGTCTTACTCTGTCACCCCAGCTGGGGTGCGGTAGTGCAACCACACCTCACTGCAGTCTGCACTATTTTGATTACTATAGCTTTATAGTAATTTTTGAAATTGGGAAGTGTGAATCCTCTAACTTTGTTCTTTTTCAACATTATTTTGGCCATTTGGGGCCCCTTGAAGTTCCATATGAATTTGAGGATCAGCTTTTCCGTTTCTGGGAAAAAAAAAAAAAAAGAGCTATAAGCCACTATTGATAAGGATTGCATTGTATCTGTAGATTGCTTGGTTGGTATCGACATCTTAACAGTTTTAAGTCTACTAATCCATGAATGTGGGATGTCTTTCCATTTATTTAGGTCTTCTCTTATTTCAGCAATATTTTGTAGTTTTCTGTGTACAAGTCTTTCACTTTCTTGGTTACACTTACTCCTGTGCATTTTATTCTTTTGGTTACTCTTGTGAATGGAATTGTTTTCTTAATTTCCTTTTCAGGATTGACTTTAAAAAAATTCCTGTCACAAAAATCTGGAACACTACATTTCACTTCATATTTCAGTATTTGATTGAGTTGAAAATGGTAATTGACTCTTTGGTCAGAGTTCTATGCAAATGACTTCTGGTTTTTCCTGTATTTTCATCCATTTTAATTCTTATACTATTTTATGCTGCTTTGGAGATGACAGAGCTAGCCACTTTCTGCAGTTTATCACTTTAGAAAACATGTTTATATGGTGACAGATCAAGGCTGAGTCTTTATGAAAGTAAAAGAGTGAAGAAAATACAGCCAACCCCAAGGCTACTTTATCTGTTTAACCTTGGAACTTCCTAGTACTTTGCCACTAGTGTACATAATCATACCTTTATACTTACATCTTATTTTGCAGCTTGATTTCCCAGACTCTGAGGCTGAGTTTAGGGTACAGGAGGTTTATTAAGGGATGCCTTTGGGATGGCTGCTGGAGAAGGGGAGTAAATGAAGCGGGACTGGCCAGAGGGAGACATGCAGCTGAGATGCAGGCTCAATGACAGCTTTGGCTGACCACCTTGGGAGGAAGGTCTGGAGCTGAAATGGCCTTTCTGAGTTGTCTTGGGTTGGGATGAAATGGCCAGGCCTCTATGTTCCTCCATTTGTCCTTCATCACTAGGAAGGTAGCTTGGATGAGATGCTCTCTGGAACCAAGGCAGTTCAGAAGGGACTAACAGTAAGGGGCTGCTTCCTAGAGAACTCCCAACAACTGGGGCAACACATCCTTCCTTGAAGTTGGGTAGGGGGGTTCTGGGTGGTATACCTGAGTATCCACCACGTTATTATTATTTCATTTGAGAAATGTGTGTACGTATGTGTGTCACGTATACCCCAAGACTAAGAAATACATTTCCAAGGCTTAGAGGCACTGCAATAATTTTTTCCACTGAATTGGTGGGTAAATTACCTGAAAGCTGTGCATAGCCTTGCTAGAGAGGCACCGTGGAGATATGCACCTTCTCTGTCCCCCAGGAGAATTACTGGGAGGAAACAAGGTGTTCTACCCAACTCTTGCAGAAGGAATTGTGAAAAGTACATTGGACCTTATTTTCATTTGTCATGTCCTAAAGCCAGAGTTCACAGTTGTTTTTTTAAAAAGCAGAGTTAAATTTCCAAGCTAGGATCACGTTATTTAAAAAAAAAAAAAAACAAAACACCTTATTAAAAAACACGTTATTGAAAAATTAATCTGGTTCTTGACCTCTGGTTTAGGTGATTTTTTTTTTTTCTGGAAAGCCAGTGAGATTTAAGAGAAACTCATTGTTCCCATTAAAATGGTTGTCTTTATAATCCAAATATATTAGAAATTCTTTGAGAAACAGACACTGGCAATATTGGGGACATTGTCTTCAATACTGGAAGTCTTTCCTCTGGCTTAGGAACATGTGTAGGTCTTGAGGTCAGGGTAACAATTTCTCCTGTTTTTTCCTCTTGACTTTCTCAGGTCTTCAGTTTCCTGTGGCTTAGGACTCAAAATGATCAAAAATGATATGGATTGCTTAGGGACACTTTGGTAGAAAGACGATTAAGTTTCTTTTCTCTTTTCTGTATCCTTTGGATTTTCTGAGTTCCAAATCAAGATTTCTAGTGCTTTTATTAGCAAAGACTCAATTTCAAACAAGAAAGCTACATCTTGTAATAGGGAGAATTTTATTTTACACACAGAACATGAATTATGTAAAAATCTCCGTTTGTTCTTTCTCTGTCCCTCCCTCCCTCCTCCTCTCTCCTCCTCTCTCCTCCTCCTTCCCACCCTCTCTCTCTCTACCCCCTCCCCCCCTCTCCCCCTCCCTCTCTCCCCTCCCGG
>NW_020260697.1:0-3916 GCF_003255815.1 Theropithecus gelada
CCTCAGATGAAATCTGGAAAGAAGTTTTCTGAGAAACTGCTCTGTGATGTGTGACTTCCACTCACAGAGTTCCATCTGTATTTCATGGATCTCATTGCTAGCCTTCTTTCTGTGGAATCTGAGAACAGATACTTCGGATCCCTTTGAAGACTATAGGACCAAAGGCAGTATCCTCCGATAACAAAGAGAAAGAAGCTTTCTGAGAAACTTCTTTGTGTTCTCTGAAATCATCGCACAGAGTTACAGCTTTCCCCTTAAGAAGCCTTTCGCTATGACAGTTCTTGTGGAATTGGCAAAGTAATATTTGGAAGCCCATAGAGCTCTATGGTGAAATAGGAAATATCCTCAGATGAAATCTGGAAAGAAGATTTCTGAGAAACTGCTCTGTGATGTGTGACTTCCACTCACAGAGTTACATCTGTATTTCTTGGATCTCCTTGCTAGCCTTATTTCTCTGGAATCTGAGAGGAGATATTTCGGATCCCTTTGAAGACTAAAGGACGAAAGGAAATATCCTCCGATAACAAAGAGAAAGAAGATTTCTGAGAAACTTCTTTATGTTCTGTGAAATCATCTCACAGAGCTACAGCTTTCCCCTCAACAAGCCTTTCGCTAGAACAGTTCTTGTGGAATTGGTAAAGTGATATTTGGAAGCCCATAGATGGCTATGGAGAAAAAGGAAATATCCTCAGATGCAATCTGGAAGGAAGCTTTTTGAGAAACTGCTTAGTGTTCTGTTAATTCTTCTCACAGTGTTACATGTGTATTTCGTGGATTTCTTTGCTAGCCTTATTTCTGTGGAATCTGAGAACAGATATTTCGGATCCCTTTGAAGACTATAGGGCCAAAGGAAATATCCTCTGATAACAAAGAGAAAGAAGCTTTCTGAGAAACTTCTTTGTGTTCCGTGAAATCATCTCACAGAGTTACAGCTTTCCCCTCAAGAAGCCTTTCGCCAAGACAGTTCTTGTGGAATTGGCAAAGTGATATTTGGAAGCCCTTAGAGGGCTGTGGTTAAAAAGGAAATATCCCCAGATGAAATCTGGAAAGAAGCTTTCTGAGAAACTGCTCTGTGATGTGTGACTTCCACTCACAGAGTTACATCTCTATTTCGTGGATCTCCTTGCTAGCCTTATTTCTGTGGAATCTGAGAACAGATATTTCGGATCCCTTTGAAGACTATAGGGCCAAAGGAAATATCCTCCGATAACAAAGAGAAAGAAGCTTTCTGAGGAACTTCTTTGTGTTCTGTGAAATCATGTCACAGACTTACAGCATTCCCTTCAAGAAGACTTTCGCTAAGACAGTTCTTCTGGAATTGGAAAAGTGACATTTGGAAGCCCATAGAGGGATATGGTGAAAAAGGAAATATCCTCAGATGAAATCTGGAAAGAAGCTTTCTGAGAAACTGGTCTTTGAGGTGTGACTTCCACTCACAGAGTTCAATCTGTATTTCGTGGATCTCTTTGCTACCCTTATTTCTGTGGAATCTGAGAACAGATATTTGGGATCCCTTTGAACACTATAGGGCCAAAGGAAATATCCTCCGAAAACAAAGAGAAAGATGCATTCTGAGAAACTGCTTTGTGTTCTGTGAAATCGTCTCACAGAGGTACAGCTTTCCCCTTAAGAAGCCTTTCGCTAAGACAGTTCTTGTGGAATTGGCAAAGTGATATTTGGAAGCCCATAGAGGTCTATGGTGAAAAAGGAAATATACTCAGATGAAATCTGGAAAGAAGCTTTCTGAGAAACTACTATGTGATTTGTGACTTCCACTCACAGAGTTACTTGTGTATTTCGTGGATCTCTTTGCTAGCCTTATTTCTGTGGAATCTGAGAGCAGATATTTCGAATCCCTTTGAAGACAATTGGGCAAAGGAAATATCCTCCGATAACAAAGAGAAAGAAGATTTCTGAGAAACTTCTTTATGTTCCGTGAAATCATCTCACAGAGTTACAGCTATCCCGTCAAGTAGCCTTTCCGTAAGACAGTTCTTGTGGAATTGGCAAAGTGATATATGGAAGCCCATAGAGGGATACGGTGAAAAAGGAAATATCCTCTGATGAAATCTGGAAAGAAGCTTTCTGAGAAAGTGCTTATTGTTCTCTTAATTCATCTCACAGAGTTACATCTGTATTCGTGGATCTCTTTGCTAGCCTTATTTCTGTGGAATCTAAGAACAGATATTTCGGATCCCTTTGAAGACTATAGGGCCAAAGGAAATATCCTCCGATTACAAAGAGAAAGAAGCTTTCTGAGAAACTTCTTTGTGTTCTGTGAAATCATCTCACAGAGTTACAGCTTTCCCGTCAAGAAGCCTTTCGCTAAGACAGTTCTTGTGGAATTGGCAAAGTGGTATTTGGAAGCCCGTAGAGGGCTTTGGTGAAAAAGGAAATATCCTCAGATGAAATCTGGAAAGAAGCTTTCTGAGAAACTGCTTAGTGTTCTGTTTACTCATCTCACAGTGTTACATCTGTATTTCGTGTATCTCTTTGCCAGCCTTATTTCTGTGGAATCTGAGAGGAGATATTTCGGAACCCTTTGAAGAGTATATTGCCAGAGGAAATATCCTCCGATAACAAGGAGAAAGAAGCTTTCTGAGAAGCTTCTCTGTGTTCTGTGAAATCATCTCACAGAGGTACAGCTTTCCCGTCAAGAAGCCTTTCGCTAAGACAGTTCTTCTGGAATTGGCAAAGTGATATTTGGAAGCCCATTGAGGGCTATGGTGATAAAGGAAATATCCTCTGATGAAATCTGGAAAGCTTTCTGAGAAACTGCTCTGTGATGTGTGACTTCCACTCACAGAGTTACATCTGTATTTCGTGTATCACTTTGCTAGAATTATTTCCGTGGAATCTGAGAACAGATATTTCGGATCCCTTTGAATACTATATTGCCAGAGGAACTATCCCCCCATTACAAAGAGAAAGAAGCTTTCTGAGAAACTTCTTTGTGTTCTGTGAAATCATCTGACAGAGTTACAGCTTTCCCGTCAAGAAGCCTTTCGCTAAGACAGTTCTTGTGGAATTGGCAAAGTAATATTTGGAAGCCCATAGAGCTCTATGGTGAAATAGGAAATATCCTCACATGAAATCTGGAAAGAAGATTTCTGAGAAACTGCTCTGTGATGTGTGACTTCCACTCACAGAGTTACATCTGTATTTCATGGATCTCTTTGCTAGACTTATTTCTCTGGAATATGAGAGGAGATATTTCGGATCCCTTTGAAGACTAAAGGACGAAAGGAAATATCCTCCGATAACAAAGAGAAAGAAGCTTTCTGAGAAACTTCTTTGTGTTCTGTGAAATCATCTCACAGAGTTACAGCTTTCCCCTCAAGAAGACTTTCGCTAACACAGTTCTTTTGGAATTGGCAAAGTGATATTTGGAAGCCCATAGTGGGCTATGGTGAAAAAGGAAATATCCTCACATGAAATCTGACTTACAGCTTTCCCCTCAATAAGCCTTTCGCTAAGGCAGTTCTTGTGGAATTGGCAAAGTGATATTTGGAAGCCCATAGAGGGCTATGGTGATAAGGGAAATATCCTCAGATGAAATCTGGAAAGAAGCTTTCTGAGAAAGTGCTCTGTGATGTGTGACTTCCACTCACAGAGATACATCTGTATTTCGTGGATATCTTTGCTAGAATTATTTCTGTGGAATCTGAGAACAGATATTTCGGATCCCTTTGAAGACTATAGGGCCAAAGGAAATATCCTCCGATAACAAAGAGAAAGAAGTTTTCTGAGAAACTTCTTTGTGTTCAGTGAAATCATCTCACAGAGTTACAGCTTTCCCCTCAAGAAGCCTTACGCTATGACAGTTCTTATTGAATTGGGAAAGTGATATTTGGAAGCCCATAGAGGGATATGGTGAAAAACGAAATATCCTCAGATGAAATCTGGAAGGAAGCTT
>NW_020260698.1:0-3916 GCF_003255815.1 Theropithecus gelada
AATGTCCATCAGTGACAGATTGGATTAAGAAAATGTGGCACATATACCCCATGGAATACTATGCAGCCATAAAAAAGGATGAGTTTGTGTCCTTTGTAGGGACATGGATGCAGCTGGAAACCATCATTCTGAGCAAACTATCACAAGATCAGAAAACCAAACACCGCATGTTCTCACTCATAGGTGGGAACTGAACAATGAGATCACCTGGACTCAGGAAGGGGAACATCACACACCGGGGCCTATCATGGGGAGGGGGGAGGGGGGAGGGATTGCATTGGGAGTTATACCTGATGTAAATGACGAGTTGATGGGTGCAGCACACCAACATGGCACAAGTATACATATGTAACAAACCTGCACGTCATGCACATGTACCCTACAACTTAAAGTATAATAATAAATAAATAAATAAATAAATAAATAAATAAATAAATAAAAATTAAAAAAAAAAAAGAAAAGCAATGTCATAAAATCAAATAAAATTAAACATGTTTTACTTTTTGCCTCACAAGAACGTAAAAATTATGGAGGGGAACTTAACAGGGAATTTAAAAAAAGGTAACACAATTTTTCCTTTTAGTAGTCCTTGCGTAGTTATGACAGAATAGTTTCCACTTTTTGTTTCTTTGAACTGGGATTTTGGTCCAAAGTTTTGTCTGTTTCTAGTATCTGCTTCTGCCTCCCCCTCTATCAGATCAGCTTCCTCCACGGCCACCATCTCTTGGTGCTCCGTGGCTTGAACTGCTGTAGGAATCACGTGGAGGAGGGTACCCCCTTTCCATAGAAGAGTGAAGACCGCTTTCTTGTCTGCCAACCCGATCACGACCAGTTGAGTAGAGATCACTTCGGCTGCTTGAGTGACTGTCTCAACTTCCACCATATCCATCCCGTGAGCTGCTGTAATCATCATAGGGACTGCTTCCACCATAAGATGGCGGGGGCCCTCGTGTAGGTAGAGCACTACGTGAGTTACTATAACTCTCATATGCATCTCTGTAGGAAACTCCACTTGGATGATCTGAATAGTCACGATCACGACCATATCCATCTCTATCGCTATAGCCTCTTGATAGATAGTCATCACGTGAACTGGAATGACCCTAATCACGGTAAGTATAATCTCGTGGTGGTGGTGCATAATCTCTAGTATCACGAGAACTTGGGTAATCTCTGCTTGAATAGCTGTCTTTAGTAGAATACCCATCATCTCTTGGGGACAAATAAACATCTCTACTAGAGGGCAATGGTTCCCTTCCAAGTGGACCTCCCTAACTGTCTCTTCCACGTGATACAGGAGCTCTTCCTCCCTTTCCACTGCTACTGCTAACTGGTCTTGAAAGTGCAGATCTCTTGGGAGGAGGACCCCCATTTTTTGGTGGTGGTCCTGTTTTTACTGGGAGTGGTCCCCTAGAAGAACTCATGTTAAAATTCATCTAATATTCATTGTCATCCATGTGTCCTCCCCGTGAGGGAGGTCCCCTGGTTCCTCCACTTCCTCGTCTTCCACCTCTAAGACCTCTTGGAGGGCCTCTACTTCTTGGAGGTGGAGGCGGTCCACGTCTACCACTTTCAAATGATGGTTTGGTGACTTGTTCCACCTTGATGGCTTTTCCATCTAATGACTTTCCATTCATATCTCTGGCTGCATCCTTAGCATCTGCTGGGCTTCAAAGGTGACAAAAGCAAATCCTCCTGATTTGTTGGTTTCTGGGTCTTTCATCAAGAGTACTTCCACTATTCGTCCATATTTGCCAAATACTGCTTCAAGAGCTTTCTCATTTGTTTCCGTATTAAGACCACTAAAGAAGAGCTTTCCTGGGTGATCTGCTTCAAACTTATTTTTTATTTTTTATTTATTTATTTTTTTTGCCAGTGAGTCGCAGAAGTGACAATGGGTTCAAGCTCCAAGGAGCTCACTGACACAGGGTTCCTAGCAGCTCAGCACCAGTGGCGGCTGCCGGGTCCAAGGACCGAACCGTGAAGCCACTATCTCTACTGTGCAACTTTGGTATTTATTTTAACTTAGCTTCATCTGAATCAAGATGCTGACAAGATGCTGTAGAGTCCATAGTTTTTCTTTTTAATTTATCAGAGAATTATATAGCTTACTATTTGCCAAACATCACTCTAATCATTTAAAATACTATCTCATTTAATCTTCACATCAACTCTATAAGGTCAGAGCTATGATCTATTTGGCAAATGACTTATTTAAGTCACAGAACTAGAGGACAGCAGAGTCAGGATTTGAACCCTAGCACTTTGACGCTACAGTCCATGTTTATAACCATGACTATGCTGCCCTATGACGTCACACATATCTGACAGTGTGGAAAGGAAAACAAAATCTTTTCTGCAACTCTTCTCTTTTTAACTAAAAAAGCTACTTGTAACATTTTCAATTGAAAAAGGAAATAACAAAAAGTAACTGCTATTTTCTGTTTTAAAGCTTATCTAACACTTTGACAAAACTTAGCTTGAGGAGTAAAGTGTGTATTTGATAAAAATGAAAATATTAATGGTTAATGTCAATGATTTAGGTTAAACATCAACTATTTGCCTATGATAATTCCACTTATATTGCTAATTTTAAAATCTGTTCCAGAAAGTGGTTTTATTTCAGAGGAAAACTCATTTATAAGCCTTGTAATCGATGGTTAATTTTTATACAATTTTGTTTCCTCCAATTTCTCCAAACAAAATTAATCTGGGTTTATGTTGTATATACATTTGATTGTATGTAATTAAGAATACATGCACTCAATTTTCCTATTGTATCTAATATTATTTTATAGCGACTTTTCAGAACATTCTGTACTATTGATAATTTGTTTTTGCAATGTAATATGAGATGAGAACTCAAAAAAAGACTGTGTGCTTTAGGAGAGGAAAATGTTAAACAAAATTTGTTTATAAAATACATGAACTAACAATGATGAATTGAAGAATATTATCTCACTAACTTGCATTGTGTAATTCCTCTCATCCCACAGTGTAAGATCTCAGACAAGGTCTACTCTCTTTATTCTAAAAGGGAAAATTTGATCACAGTTTTGTGGGTAGTCTAGGGTATGATAGCCAGTATACGATTGAGCAAAAACTCAGATTTTCTACTTATGAGGAAACCAATAAGAAATAGTTTCTGCCTTATCCAAACAGCAAAACTCCAAAGAATACTTTTAAAGCAGGTTAGAAGAAACGTCCAAAACCTATGTGAGAAAAATTATAAAATTCTCTGAAAATCACATAGAACAAATGAAAAGACACCATGTTCTTAAGAGCCAGGAGTGTTACATGTTCTTAAAGAGAACTCCACATGGTATGGATGTTATTTCCCCCTACAGTTACTTATAAATTTAATAAAAGCCAAACAGCAATTATTTTCAGACCTTTTTTCAGAAGACTTGTTTTTCAACTTTTTTCTCAGAGTTTTTCCAAATTGCATGTTAGAACAAAAGGACCTAACACACATCTATAGAACTTTTCATCCAAAAGCAACATGAGACACATTCTGTTCTAGTGTCTAATGCAACATTTTTTAGGATAGACCATATGATCGCTGCAAAACAAGTATTACCAAATTTGAGAAGATTGAAATTATATCTAATATAATTTCCAATCACAATAACATGAAACCATAAATTAATAGCAGGAAGAATCTTGAAAAATTTGCAAATATGGAAAAATTAAACAATATACTCCTGGACAACCAATGCATTATAGAAGAAATCAGAAAGGGAATTTTAAAATGTCTTGGCACAAATGGCAACAGAAATACAACTTACCAAAGCCTATGGGATACAGAAAAGTAGTTCTAAGAGGGAACTTTATAGCAATAAAAGCTCATATTAAAAAAGAAGAACCGATGGGGGGCGGAGCAAGATGGCCGAATAGGAGCAGCTCCAGTCTTCAA
>NW_020260699.1:0-3916 GCF_003255815.1 Theropithecus gelada
TTATCGGAGGATATTTCCTTTGGCCCTATAGTCTTTAAACAAAGGGATCCGAAAAATCTTTTCTCAGATTCCACAGAAATAAGGCTAGCAAAGAGATCCACGAAATACAGATGTAACCCTGTGACATGAATTAACAGAACACTAAGAAGTTTCTCAGAAAGTTTCTTTCCGGATTTCATCTGAGTATATTTACTTTTTCACCATAGCCCTCTATGGGCTTCCTAATATCACTTTGCCAATTCCACAATAACTGTCTTTGCGAAAGGCTTCTTGAAGAGAAAGCCATAACTCTGTGAGATGATTTCACACAACACAAAGTAGTTTCTCAGAAAGCTACTTTCTCTTTGTTATTGGAGGATATTTCCTTTGGCCCTATAGTCTTCAAAGGGATCCGAAATATCTTTTTTCGCATTCCACAGAAATAAGGCTAGCAAAGAGATCCACGAAATACAGATGTAACTCTGTGCGTAGAAGTCACACATCACAGAGCAGTTTCTCAGAAAGCTTCTTTCCAGATTTCATCNCACTTTGCCATTTCCACAAAAACTGTCTTAGCGAAAGGCTTCTTGAGGAGAAAGCTGTAACTCTGTGAGATGATTTCACACAACACAAAGTAGTTTCTCAGAAAGCTTCTTTCTCTTTGTTATCGGAGGATATTTCCTTTGGCCCTATAGTCTTCAAAGGGATCCGAAATATCTTTTTTCGCATTCCACAGAAATAAGGCTAGCAAAGAGATCCACGAAATACAGATGTAACTCTGTGCGTAGAAGTCACACATCACAGAGCAGTTTCTCAGAAAGCTTCTTTCCAGATTTCATCTGAGGATATTTCCTTTTTCACCATAGCCGTCTATGGGCTTCCAAATATCACTTTGCCAATTCCACAAGAATTCTGTTAGCGAAAGGCTTCTTGAGGGGAAAGCTGTAACTCTGTGAGATGATTTCACAGAACACAAAGTAGTTTCTCAGAAAGAATCTTTCTCTTTGTTGTCGGAGGACATTTCCTTGGGCCCTATAGACTTCAAAGAAAGGGATCCGAAATATCTGTTCTCAGATTCTACAGAAATAAGGCTAGCAAAGAGATCCACGAAATGCAGATGTAACTCTGTGACGTGAAATCACAGAACACTAAGCAGTTTCTGAGAAAGCTTCTTTCCAGATTTCATCTGAGGATATTTCCTTTGTCACCATAGCCGTGTATGGGCTTCCAAATATCACTTTGCCAATTCCACAAGAACTGTCTTAGCGAAAGGCTTCTTGAGTGGAAAGCTGTAACTTTGTGAGATGATTTCACAGAACACAAAGAAGTTTCTCAGAAAGCTTCTTTCTCTTTGTTATCAGAGGATATTCCCTTTGGCCCTATAGTCTTCAAAGGGATCCTAAATATCTCCTCTCAGATTCCACAGAAATAAGGCTAGCAAAGAGATCCATGAAATACAGATGTAACTCTGTGAGATTAATTCACGGAACACTAAGCAGTTTCTCAGAAAGCTTCTCTCCAGATTTCATCTGAGGATATTTCCATTTTCACCATAGCCCTCTATGGGCTTCCAAATATCACTTTGCCAATTCCAGAAGAACTGTCTTAGCGAAAGGCTTCTTGAGGGGAAAGCTGTGACTCTGTGAGATGATTTCACAGAACACAAAGAAGTTTCTCAGAAAACTTCCTTCTCTTTCTTATCGGAGGATATTTCCTTTGGCCCTTTGGTCTTCAAACAAAGGGATCCGAAATATCTGTTCTCAGATTCCACAGAAATAAAGCTACCAAAGTGATCCACGAAATACACATGTAACTCTATGACATGAATTAACAGAACACTAAGAAGTTTCTCAGAAAGCTTCTTTCCGGATTTCATCTGAGGATATTTCCTTTTTCACCATAGCCCTCTAAGGACTTCCAAATATCACTTTGCCAATTCCAGAAGAACTGTCCTAGCGAAAGGCTTCTTGAGGGGAAAGCTGTAACTCTGTGTGATGATTTCACAGAACACAAAGAAGTTTCTCAGAAAACTTCTTTCTCTTTGTTATCGGAGGATATTTCCTTTGGCCCTATAGTCTTCAAAGGGATCCGAAATATCTGTTTTCAGATTCCACATAAATAAGGCTAGCAAAGAGATCCACGAAATACAGATGTAACTCTGTGAGTAGAAGTCACACATCACAGAGCAGTTTCTCAGAAAGCTTCTTTCCAGATTTCATCTGAGGATATTTCCTTTTTCACCAGAGTCCTCTATGGGCTTCCAAATATCACTTTACCAATTCCACAAGAACTGTCTTAGAGAAAGGCTTCTTGAGGGGAAAGCTGTAACTCTGTGAGATGATTTCACGGAAGACAAAGAAGTTTCTCAGAAAGCTTCTTTCTCTTTTTTATCGGAGGATATTTCCTTTGGCTCCATAGTCTTCAAAGAAAGGGATCCGAAATATGTGTTCTCAGATTCCACAGAAATACGGCTAGCAAAGGGATCCACGAAATACAGATGGAATTCTGTGAGATGAATTAACGGAACACTAAGCAGTGTCTCAGAAAGCTTCTTTCCAGGTTTCATCTGAGGATATTTCCTTTTTCACCATAGCCCTCTATGGGCTTCCAAATATGACTTTGCCAATTCCACAAGAACTGTCTTAGCGAAAGGCTTCTTGAGGGGAAAGCTGTAACTCTGTGAGATCATTTCACAGAACACAAAGAAGTTTCTCAGAAAGCTTCTTTCTCTTTGTTATCGGAGGATATTTCCTTTGGCCCTATAGTCTTCAAAAGGATCAGAAATATCTGTTCTCAGATTCCAGAGAAATAAGGCTAGCAAAGAGGTCCATGAAATACAGATGTAACTCTGTGAGATGAATTAACAGAACACTAAGCAGTTTCTCAGAAAGCTTCTTTCCAGATTTCATCTGAGGATACTTCCTTTTTTACCATAGCCCTCTATGGGTTTCCAAATATCACTTTGCCAATTCCACAAGAACTGTCTTAGCGAAAGACTTCTTGAGGGGAAAGCTGTAAATCTGTGAGATGATTTCACAGAACACAAAGAAGTTTCTCAGAAAGCTTCTTTCTCTTTTTTATCGGAGGATATTTCCTTTGGCCCTATAGTCTTCAAAGAAAGGGATCCGAGATATCTGGTCTCGGATTCCACAGAAATAAGGCTAGGAAAGAGATCCAAGAAATACAGATGTAACTCTATGAGATGAATTAACAGATCACTAAGCAGTTTCTCAGAAAGCATCTTTCCAGATTTTATATGAGGATATATCCTTTTTCCCCATAGCCCTCTATGGGCTTCCAAATATCACTTTGCCAGTTCCACAAGAACTGTCTTAGCGAAAGGCTTCTTGACGGGAAAGCTGTAACTCTGTGAGATGATTTCACAGAACACAAAGAAGTTTCTCAGAAACGTCCTTTGTCTTTGTTATCGGAGGATATTTCCTTTGGCCCTGTAGTCTTCAAAGAAAGGGATCCGAAATATCTCTTGTCAGATTCAACAGAAATAAGGCCAACAAAGAGATCCACGAAATACAGATGTAACTCTGTGAGATGAATTAACAGAACACGAAGCAGTTTCTCAGAAAGCTTCTTTCCAGATTTCATCTGAGGATATTTCCTTTTTCACAATAGCCCTCTATGGGCTTCAAAATATCTCTTTGCAATTGCACAAGAACTGTCTTAGCGAAAGGCTTCTTGACAGGAAAGCTGTAACCCTGTGAGATGATTTCACAGAACACAAAAAAGTTTCTCAGAAAGCTTCTTTGTCTTTATCATCGGAGGATATTTCCTTTGGCACTATACTCTTCCAAGGGATCCGAAATATCTGTTCTCAGATCCCACAGAATTAAGGCTAGCAAGGGGATCCAAGAAATACAGATGTAACGCTGTGAGTAGAAGTCACACATCACAGAGCATTTTCTCAGAAAGCATCTTTCCA
>NW_020260700.1:0-3915 GCF_003255815.1 Theropithecus gelada
ATTGCCCTAGCCAGAACTTCCAACACTATGTTGAATAGGAGTGGTGAGAGAGGGCATCCCTGTCTTGTGCCAGTTTTCAAAGGGAATTTTTCCAGTTTTTGCCCATTCAGTATGATATTGGCTGTGGGTTTGTCATAAATAGCTCTTATTATTTTGAGGTACGTTCCATCAATACCGAATTTATTGAGCGTTTTTAGCATGAAGGGCTGTTGAATTTTGTCAAAAGCCTTTTCTGCATCTATTGAAATAATCATGTGGTTCTTGTCTTTGGTTCTGTTTATATGCTGGATTATGTTTATTGATTTGCGAATGTTGAACCAGCCTTGCATCCCAGGGATGAAGCCCACTTGATCATGGTGGATAAGCTTTTTGATGTGTTGCTGAATCCGGTTTGCCAGTATTTTATTGAGGATTTTTGCATCGATGTTCATCAGGGATATTGGTCTAAAATTCTCTTTTTTTGTTGTGTCTCTGCCAGGCTTTGGTATCAGGATGATGTTGGCCTCATAAAATGAGTTAGGGAGGATTCCCTCTTTTTCTATTGATTGGAATAGTTTCAGAAGGAATGGTACCAACTCCTCCTTGTACCTCTGGTAGAATTCAGCTGTGAATCCATCTGGTCCTGGACTTTTTTTGGTTGGTAGGCTATTAATTATTGCCTCAATTTCAGAGCCTGCTATTGGTCTATTCAGGGATTCAACTTCTTCCTGGTTTAGTCTTGGAAGAGTGTAAGTGTCCAGGAAATTATCCATTTCTTCTAGATTTTCCAGTTTATTTGCGTAGAGGTGTTTATAGTATTCTCTGATGGTAGTTTGTATTTCTGTGGGGTCGGTGGTGATATCCCCTTTATCATTTTTAATTGCGTCGATTTGATTCTTCTCTCTTTTCTTCTTTATTAGTCTTGCTAGTGGTCTGTCAATTTTGTTGATCTTTTCAAAAAACCAACTCCTGGATTCATTGATTTTTTGGAGGGTTTTTTGTGTCTCTATCTCCTTCAGTTCTGCTCTAATCTTAGTTATTTCTTGCCTTCTGCTAGCTTTGGAATGTGTTTGCTCTTGCTTCTCTAGTTCTTTTAATTGCCATGTTAGAGTGTCAATTTTTGATCTTTCCTGCTTTCTCTTGTGGGCATTTAGTGCTATAAATTTCCCTCTACACACTGCTTTAAATGTGTCCCAGAGATTCTGGTATGTTGTATCTTTGTTCTCATTGGTTTCAAAGAACATCTTTATTTCTGCCTTCATTTCGTTATGTACCCAGTAGTCATTCAGGAGCAGATTGTTCAGTTTCCATGTAGTTGAGCGGTTTTGATTGAGTTTCTTAGTCCTGAGTTCTAGTTTGATTGCACTGTGGTCTGAGAGACAGTTTGTTATAATTTCTGTTCTTGTACATTTGCTGAGGAGTGCTTTACTTCCAATTACGTGGTCAATTTTGGAATAAGTACGATGTGGTGCTGAGAAGAATGTATATTCTGTTGATTTGGGGTGGAGAGTTCTATAGATGTCTATTAGGTCTGCTTGCTGCAGAGATGAGTTCAATTCCTGGATATCCTTGTTAACTTTCTGTCTCGTTGATCTGTCTAATGTTGACAATGGAGTGTTGAAGTCTCCCATTATTATTGTATGGGAGTCTAAGTCTCTTTGTAAGTCTCTAAGGACTTGCTTTATGAATCTGGGTGCTCCTGTATTGGGTGCATATATATTTAGGATAGTTAGCTCTTCCTGTTGAATTGATCCCTTTACCATTATGTAATGGCCTTCTTTGTCTCTTTTGATCTTTGATGGTTTAAAGTCTGTTTTATCAGAGACTAGGATTGCAACCCCTGCTTTTTTTTGTTCTCCATTTGCTTGGTAAATCTTCCTCCATCCCTTTATTTTGAGCCTATGTATGTCTCTGCGTGTGAGATGGGTCTCCTGAATACAGCAGACTGATGGGTCTTGACTCTTTATCCAGTTTGCCAGTCTGTGTCTTTTCATTGGAGCATTTAGTCCATTTACATTTAAGGTTAAGATTGTTATGTGTGAACTTGATCCTGCCATTATGATATTAACTGTTTATTTTGCTCGTTAGTTGATGCAGTTTCTTCCTAGCCTCGATGGTCTTTACATTTTGGCATGATTTTGCAATGGCTGGTACCGGTTGTTCCTTTTCATGTTGAGTGCTTCCTTCAGGGTCTCTTGTAAGGCAGGCCTAGTGGTGACAAAATCTCTAAGCATTTGCTTATCTGTAAAGGATTTTATTTCTCCTTCACTTATGAAACTTAGTTTGGCTGGATATGAAATTCTGGGTTTAAAATTCTTTTCTTTAAGAATGTTGAATATTGGCCCCCACTCTCTTCTGGCTTGTAGAGTTTCTGCCGAGAGATCTGCTGTGAGTCTGATGGGCTTCCCTTTGTGGGTAACCCGACCTTTCTCTCTGGCTGCCCTTAAGATTTTTTCCTTCATTTCAACTTTGGTGAATCTGGCAATTATGTGTCTTGGAGTTGCTCTTCTCGAGGAGTATCTTTGTGGCGTTCTCTGTATTTCCTGGATTTGAATGTTGGCCTGCCCTACTAGGTTGGGGAAGTTCTCCTGGATGATATCCTGAAGAGTGTTTTCCAACTTGGTTCCATTTTCCCCCTCACTTTCAGGCACCCCAATCAGACGTAGATTTGGTCTTTTTACATAATCCCATACTTCTTGCAGGCTTTGTTCATTTCTTTTTCTTCTTTTTTCTTTTGGTTTCTCTTCTCGCTTCATTTCATTCATTTGATCCTCAATCGCTGATACTCTTTCTTCCAGTTGATCGAGTCGGTTACTGAAGCTTGTGCATTTGTCACGTATTTCTCGTGTCATGGTTTTCATCTCTTTCATTTCGTTTATGACCTTCTCTGCATTAATTACTCTAGCCGTCAATTCTTCCACTTTTTTTTCAAGATTTTTAGTTTCTTTGCGCTGGGTACGTAATTCCTCCTTTAGCTCTGAGAAGTTTGATGGACTGAAGCCTTCTTCTCTCATCTCGTCAAAGTCATTCTCCGTCCAGCTTTGATCCGTTGCTGGCGATGAGCTGCGCTCCTTTGCCGGGGGAGATGCGCTCTTATTTTTTGAATTTCCAGCTTTTCTGCCCTGCTTTTTCCCCATCTTTGTGGTTTTATCTGCCTCTGGTCTTTGATGATGGTGATGTACTGATGGGGTTTTGGTGTAGGTGTCCTTCCTGTTTGATAGTTTTCCTTCTAACAGTCAGGACCCTCAGCTGTAGGTCTGTTGGAGATTGCTTGAGGTCTACTCCAGACCCTGTTTGCCTGGGTATCAGCAGCAGAGGCTGCAGAAGATAGAATATTTCTGAACAGCGAGTGTACCTGTCTGATTCTTGCTTTGGAAGCTTCCTCTCAGGGGTGTACTCCACCCTGTGAGGTGTGGGGTGTCAGACTGCCCCTAGTGGGGGATGTCTCCCAGTTAGGCTACTCAGGGGTCAGGGACCCACTTGAGCAGGCAGTCTGTCCCTTCTCAGATCTCAACCTCCGTGTTGGGAGATCCACTGCTCTCTTCAAAGCTGTCAGACAGAGTCGTTTGCGTCTGCAGAGGTTTCTGCTGCTTTTTTGTTGTTGTTGTTGTTGTTGTGTAGCTGTGCCCTGTCCCCAGAGGTGGAGTCTACAGAGACAGGCAGGTTTCCTTGAGCTGCTGTGAGCTCCACCCAGTTGGACCTTCCCAGCAGCTTTGTTTACCTACTTAAGCCTCAGCAATGGAGGGCGCCCCTCCCCCAGCCTCGCTGCTGCCTTGCCAGTAGATCACAGACTGCTGTGCTAGCAGTGAGGGAGGCTCCGTGGGCGTGGGACCCTCCCGGCCAGGTGTGGGATATGATCTCCTGGTGTGCCTGTTTGCTTAAAGCGCAATATTGGGGTGGGAGTTACCCGATTTTCCAGGTGTTGTGTGTCTCAGT
>NW_020260701.1:0-3915 GCF_003255815.1 Theropithecus gelada
ATAGAAAATGTAAACTTTTATAGTTGGAACTTAGAAAGTGTAAGCCCTGTGAAAAGGGAGTAAGTTCTGATAAAGATTTCAGAGCTAGAAGAAAACATGTTATTTAAATGATCAAATCCTCAGGTTACCTGGTGGGCTTTTCTGTGTTGCAGATTAGTAACAAGTAGAATTAGGAGCCAGTAATACTGGTGAGTCCTTGAGAAAAGACTCTACGGGACATAAATGGATAGACAGACAGACAGACAGATAGACAGATGTAGAAATTTTGAATATGAGGGAAATATTACTCCTAAATAGAGTGTGAAGTGGCGGCAAAGCCCTAGAGTATAAAGGGCATATCATATCTCATATCAATGATGAAATCAGACTCGCCTGAGCATGACCTGGAGAATTAACATGTTGCCAGGACATTTAAATAGTAGGACACAAATCCTAAAGGGTCCTAAACAATCCCACGGAATATGGTGTGCTTTTTCAAAAATAGAAAGATAAAACTTGGGAACCACAGAGAACCCTGAAAGCAGTTAATTTTTAGCCAGATTAGAAAAAAGGTAAGAATATGAGAAAATACAGTAGTGACTTGCATACAGCTAGGGTAAGATATTAGAACAACTCAAAATGTCTCCAGACATGCTATCACAGGTTGGAAGAGACATCAAAGATCATACAACTAGTCCTTAAGTTCTTTACAGTATGTATCCCCAAGAACTTAGACTCAACCCCAGCTATGTGATGGGGGAGATCCAAATGTATTAACATTAACTTTTTACTTCTCAGAAGAAGGGAGACATAGATAGATCTTGTTTTGCATAAAATATTATGTATTCAGACTTATTTCCCCTGTACATATTATCTGAGAAACAATAATGTAATAATGTTCACCTTTAATCCCAAGCAAATTATTAATGAGTCTTTTTTTTTTTTTTTTTTTTTGAGATGGAGTCTCCCTCTGTTGCCCAGGCTGGTGTGAAGTGGCACAATCTTGGCTCACTGCAACCTCTGCCTCCCCTGGTTCAAGCTATTCTCCTGCCTCAGCCTCCAGAGTAGCTGGGATTACAGGTGTTTGCCACCACATCCAGCTAATTTTTGTATTTTTAGTAGAGACAGGGTTTCACCATGTTGGCCAGGCTGGTCTCAAACTCCTGACCTCAGGTGATCCAGCCACCGTGACCTCCCAAAGTGCTAGGATTACAGGCGTGAGACACCACACCCAACCATGAATCATCTTTTATAAATGACATGTATTGTGGGAGTTCCAAATGTTTTATAAGGAGTTCATATTCAGCATTGTTTAAAAATAGTAATAGTGCTACAATGTTTTAAAATTCTGAATTGGGTATAAATGATATATCTATTTGTTGATAATTTGTGTATTGGAATAAACAAAAAGTGATTTAATTTAGGTAAAATAACAAAAGTAGTTATTTTTTACTGAATAATCTGGTATATTCCCTATAAAAGTAAACTAAGAAATGCTATCAGATATGTACACACATATACATATATATGTATATGCAAATTAATTATTTGATTCTTATATGAAGTGTTATAACACTGGTAACTATTCACTTATTTTGAATACCTAGCCTAGATTGAAATGGTAATCTCTGTGGGTAAGGTTAAAATAAATACTAAAATTAATAAAACTGCAGTAAAACCATGTGCAGTTTGGCATCCCGGGATAGAATATAAGTGAATATCAATACAGTTGGGCAGTAGAATAATCTCTTAGTGTAAATGTGTTACACAACTGTGAAAAAAGAATACTTCCAATGTTCTGGACCAATTGCTAGGTAATTCTACTCTGTCTTTTGATTCTTGTCACGTATCTTTAAATCGCTTCCAATTTGGGTACAATTTTCCCAGAGATGAAGACTAAGATTCTTGTTCCTCGTATATTCTGAAACTCCATCTCAGATACTATGACTAGATTCAGGCAACGACTTATCTACCTGAATAAGACGAAGGGGCCTTTCAAAACACCTTCAACCAATTTTAACCACCACTGTAAACTTCTGCATGATGGCCAGTATTCTGGAGTTGTTGCAAACTTACTCTGATCCACCTCCAACTATTAATTCTAATTTTTTAATGCCCTGCTTTTCCTTTTACCTGATCCCCTAAAACTACCTTATTTTCTGACCATTTCTGGGGCCTGTTGGCCTGCTTGTCTAGTTTCAATCTAATTTGTCAATCCCTAACATCATCAATTAAGTTATTAATTCACTCAACACATGTTTCTTAAGGACCTACCATGTGGAAGTGTACATGTAAATATCAATTCGTGTAATTATCTGTTATTCCATCTCTCCTCCTCCTATCCATCATTTATCTGGCATCTGTCTATTGATCTACCTTTCTAAATACCTATCATCTTGTAATACTTTCAAGTTATGAAACATATAGTTCTTTTACATTTTGTATTGAAAGATGGCATCTACTGGTGATATTTAAAATTACTACTGAAGTAAATGAAATTCAAAGAAGTTTTTATTTTATGACAACTGAAAGTAAGTGTGGAAACAAGAAATCCTGCAAAAAATTCAAGGATAATTATGACATAAGGAGACTTTGGTCAGAAGGAAAGTAAGCGTCTTTTGTGCTTTACATTTAATTTACAAGTATACCCTCTTTGTTAATACAAGGTGTTACAACAATCACGATATCTTGCTCCCTAGAAACACTGACTTTTCTCTTCCCATAGTTCTCTGCGTATCTCTGTGTTTTAAATAACTGATTATGTCTACATAAGTCTTATAGAAATAATATGGAAAAACACACAGCAAAACATAGAATATTTTACCTACTTTTATATAGTGTCTGGCCTTTACTATCATTTGCTTCCTGAATGAAGTGGGTGATATTCATGCATGAAAACAAAAATAGGAATGACAAAAATCCCAACTCACAGGACTAATGACACAATCACATAATTGGAAAATAAAAGTAAAATATAGTTTTTGAGAAATTTCAGGGAGAACAACAAGGAGAATTTTAAATTTATAAAAGAGGTTTAGCATGAATTAAACTATAATAAAAATTTGAGAGGCTGAATTATTAGAGGCCCACAAAACAAAAAGAGCAAAAGAATATTTGGGAATATTTGGCAAGAGTACGTGAAGTTTGGTGTGGTTGGAAATATGTGTTGTTCAAGATTGAATGAGGGTTAAATGTAAAGTGAGAGTCCTATTCAGTCAATGGAGAAAAACTTATAGGTAGAAAAATTCTGTTTGTACATAGGCCAATATAGCAAAAAGAGGTGGAAAATCAGCAGTATTTGGGATAATATATAAGTTATATTATTTGTTTCATTATTAACTGACTACTCACAGAGTGTCACCAGAAGATTTAAAAGTAAAGAATAGAGACGACAATTTAGAAATTTTCATAAAAATACAAGGTTAAATTCCATACCAATCAACTGGAAACTTACATCTGGAATCTAGAAGAATGATCAAAATCAGAAATAAATATTGGGGAGTTATTAAAATATACACAACAAATTATCTTTAATATTAAAAAGAAAAAAATAAATAGTAGCTAGAAAAGTATAAGGACTCAACTTGGGGTCATGACTGTCATTATTTTTGCTTTGAAGGAAATTGGACAGTGAATAAAACTATGAAGTAAGGAAGCAGAAAAACTGAAAGAAAAGAGTGACAGAAATCAATGGAAAGTTTTTTCTACCTTTCTTCGTAATGTTAATAATCATTAAATCAGTTATAAAAACAGACACTTTCTTTTTTAAACTATATTTTTATTGTGGTAAAATACATACAGCATAATATTTGTTATTTTAATATTTTTATATGTACAATTTACTGCCATGAATTTCATTCACAATGTTGTACAACCATCACCACTATCTAGTTCCAAAATTTGTTATCAACCCAAACAGAAATCCTCTACTGTACT
>NW_020260702.1:0-3914 GCF_003255815.1 Theropithecus gelada
CCTCTATGGGCTTCCAAATATTACTTTGCCAATTCCACAAGAACTGTCTTAGCGAAAGGCTTCTTGAGGGGAAAGCTGTAACTCTGTGAGATGATTTCACAGAACACAAAGAAGTTTCTCGGAATCCTTCTTTCTCTTTGTTAAGAGAGGATATTTCTTTTGGCCCTATAGTCTTCAAAGGGATCCGAAATATCTGTTCTCAGATTCCACAGAAATAAGGCTAGCAAAGATATCCACGAAATACAGATGTAACTCTGTGAGCGGAAGTCACACATCACAGAGCAGTTTCTCAGAGAGCTTCTTTCCAGATTTCATCTGAGGATATTTCCTTTATCACCATAGCCCTCTATGGGCTTTTAAATATCACTCTGCCAATTCCCCAAGAACTGTCTTAGCAAAGGGGTTCTTGAGGGGAAAGCTGTAACTCTTTGAGATGATTTCACAGAACACAGAGAAGTGTCTTAGAAAGCTTCCTTCTCTTTTTTGTCGGAGGATATTTCCTTTGGCCCTATTGTCTTCAAAAGGATCTGAAATATCTGTTCTTAGATTCCACAGAAATAAGGCTAGCAAAGAGATCCACGAAATACCAATGTAACTCTGTGAGATGAATTAACAGAACACTAAGCAGTTTCTCAGAAACCTTCTTTCCAGAATTCATCTGACGATATTTCCTTTTTCACCATAGCCCTCTATGGGCTTCCAAATATCACCTTGCCAATTCCACAAGAACTGTCTTAGCAAAAGGCTTCTTGAGGGAAAAGCTGTAACTGTGTGAGATGACTTCACAGAACACAAAGAAGTTGCTCAGAAAGCTTCTTTCTCTTTGTTATCGGAGAATATTTCCTTTGGTCCTATAGTCTTCAAAGGGATCCGAAATATCTGTTCTCAGATTCCACAGAAATAAGGCTAGCAAAGAGATCCACGAAATACAGATGTAACTCTGTGAGTTCAACTCACACATCACAGAGCAGCTTCTCAGAAAGCTTCTTTCCAGATTTCATCTGACGATATTTCCTTTTTCACCATAGCCCTCTAAGGGCTTCCAAATATCACTTTGCCAATTCCACAAGAAGTCTCTTAGCGAAAGGCTTCTTGAGGTGAAAGCTGTAACTCGGTGAGATAATTTCACAGAACACAAAGAAGTTTCTCAGAAAGCTTCTTTCTCTTTGTTATCGGAGGATATTTCCTTTGGCCCTATAGTCTTCAAAGGGATCCGCAATATCTGTTTTCCGATTCCACAAAAATAAGGCTAACAAAGAGATCCACGAAATACAGATGTAACACTGTGAGATGAATTAACAGATCCCTAAGCAGTTTCTCAGAAAGCTTCTTTCCAGATTTTATATGAGGATATTTCCTTTTTCACCATAGCCCTCTATGGGCTTTCAAATATCACTTTGCCAATTCCACAGGAACTGTCTTAGCGAAAGGCTTCTTGAGAGCAAAGCTGTAACTCTGTGACATGATTCCACAGACCACAAAGAAGTTTCTCAGAAATCTTCTTTCTCTTTGTTATCGGAGGATACTTCCTTTGGCCCTATAGGCTTCAAAGGGATCCGAAATATCTGTTCTCAGATTCCACAGAAATTAGGTTAGCAAAGAGATCCACGAAATAGAGATGTAACTCTGTGAGTGGAAGTCACACATCACAGAGCAGTTTCTCAGAAAGCTTTTTTCCAGATTTCATCTGAGGATATTTCCTTTTTCATCATAGCCCTCTATGGGCTTCCAAATATCACTTTGCCAATTCCCCAAGAACTGTCTTAGCGAAAGGCTTCTAGAAGGGAAAGCTGTAACTCTGTGAGATGATTTCACAGAACACATGGAAGTATCTCAGAAAGCTTCTTTCTCTTTGTTATCGGAGTATATTTCCTTTGGCCCTATAGTCTTCAAAGGGATCCGAAACATCTGTTCTCAGATTCCACAGAAATAAGTCTAGCAAAGAGTTTCACGAAATACCGATGTAACTCTGTGAGACGAATTAACAGAACACTAAGCAGTTTCTCAGAAAGCTTCTTTCCAGATTTCATCTGAGGATATTTCCTTTTTCACCAAAGCCCTCTATGGGCTTCAAAATATCATTTGTCAATTCCACAAGAAGTGTCTTACCGAAAGGCTTCTTGAGGGGAAAGCTGTAACTCTGTGAGGTGATTTCACAGAACACAAAGAAGTTTCCCAGAAACCTTCTTTCTCTTTGTTACGTAGGATATTTCCTTTGGCCCTATAGTCTTCAAAGGGATCCGAAATATCTGTTCTCAGATTCCACAGAAATAAGGCTAGCAAAGAGATCCACGAAATACAGATGTGACACTGTGAGTTGAATTAACAGAACACTCAGCAGTTTCTCACAAAGCTTCTTTCCAGATTTCATCAGATGATATTTCCTTTTTCACCATAGCCCTCTATGGGCTTCCAAATATCACTTTGCCAATTCCACAAGAACTGTCTTTGAGATAGGCTTCTTGAGGAGAAAGCTGTATCTCTGTGAGATGATTTCACAGAACACAAAGAAGTTTCTCAGAATGCTTCTTTCTCTTTGTTATCAGACTATATTTCCTTTGGCCCTATAATCTTCCAAGGGATCCGAAATATCTATTCTCAGATTCCTCAGAAATAAGGCTAGCAAAGAGATTCACGAAATACAGATGAAATTCTGTGAGATTAATGAACAGAACACTAAGCAGTTTCTCAGAAAGCTTCTTTCCAGATTTCATCTGAGGATATGACCTTTTTCACCAAAGCCCTCTAGGGGTTTCCAAATATCATTTGCCAAATCCACAGGAACTGTCTTAGCGAAAGGCTTCTTGAGGGGAAAGTTGTAACTCTGTGAGATGATTTCACAGACCATAAAGAAGTTTTTCAGAAAGCTTCTTTCTCTTCGTTATTGGAGGATATTTCCTTTGGCCCTATAGTCTTCAACGGGATCCGAAATATCTGTTCTCAGATTCCACAGAAATAAGGCTAGCAAAGAGATCCACGAAATACAGATGTAACACTCTGAGATGATTTAACAGAGGACTGAGCAGGTTCCCAGAAAGCTTCTTTCCAGATTTCATATGAGGATATTTCCTGTTTCACAATAGCCCTCTAGGGGCCTCCAAATATCACCCTGCCAATTCTACAAGAACTGTTTTAGCGAAAGGCTTTTTCAGGGGAAAGCTGTAACTCAGTGAGATGATTTCACAGAACACAAAGAAGTTTCTCAGAAAGCTTCTTTCTCTTTGTTATCAAGGGATATTTTCTTTGGCCCTATAGTCTTCAAAGGGATCCGAAATATCTGTTCTCAGGTTCCACAGAAATAAGGATAGCAAAGTGATCCACGAAATATTGATGTAACTCTGTGAGTGGAAGTCACACATCACAGAGCAGTTTCTCAGAAAGCTTCTTTCCAGATTTCATCTGAGGATATCTGCTTTTTCACCATAACCCTCTATGGGCTTCCAAATATCACTTTTCCAATTCCACAAGAACTATCTTAGCTAAAGGCTTCTTGAGGGCAAAGCTGTAACTCTGTGAGATGATTTCACAGCACACAAAGAAGTTTCCCAGAAAGCTTCTTTCTCTTTGTTATCGGAGGATATTTCCTTTGGCCCTATAGTCTTAAAACGGATCCGAAATATGTGTTCTCAGACTCCACAGAAATAAGGCTAGCAGAGAGATCCACGAAATACAGATGTAACTCTGTGAGATGAATTAATAGAACACTAAGCAGTTTCTCAGAAAGCATCTTTCCAGATTTCATCTGAGTATATTTCCTTTTTCACCATATCCCTCTATGGGCTTCCACATATAACTTTGCCAATTCCACAAGAACTGTCTTAGGAAAATGCTTCTTGAGGGGAAAGCTGTAACTCTGTGAGATGAATTAACAGAACACTAAGAAGTTTCTCAGAAAGCTTCTTTCTCTTTCTTAT
>NW_020260703.1:0-9485 GCF_003255815.1 Theropithecus gelada
TTCCTTCCTTCCTTCCTTCCTTCCTTCCTTCCTTCCTTCCTTCCTTCTTTCCTTCCTTCGTTCCCTCCTCCCTCTCCTCTCTGCCTCTCTCCTATCGAATTGTAGGAGTTTCTTATATCTTTTGGAGATCAACCTTTAATTGTACATACAGTTTTGGTTTGCAAACATTTTCTCCCATTCTGTTAGTTGTATTATCATTTTGAAGTTTTTTTGTTCTGCGAAGAAACTTTTTAGTTAGATATAGTCCAATTTGTCTGTTTTTGCTTTTGTTGCTTGTGTTTTTGGTGCCATATCCAAGCAATCATTGCCAACGTCAATATCAAGGATACTTTTTCACATTTTTTCCTAGGATTTTTATAGCCTCAGATCTTAATTTAAATATTTAATTCATTTTAGGTTTGTTTTTGTGTATGGGGTAAGATAAGGATCCACTTTCATTCTTTTGCACATGGATATCCAGTTTTACCAACACCATTTATTGGACAGAATACCCTTTCTCTATATGTATTCTTGGGACCCTTGTCAAATACCAACTGACTATTTATTCACAAGTTTATTCCCGGGCTCACTATTTGTTTCATTGGTCTACATGTCTGTCTTTATGCCAGTGCTATATTGTTTTAATGCCTGTAGCTTTGAAACAGATTTTCAAATTAGGAAGGTGTGATGAGTGCTTTGGTTTCTGGGTAACTTGTGGTTCCATAAGAATTTTAGAATTTGTTTTCTATTTCTGCAAAAAAAAAATGCCATTGGGATTTTAATAGGATGGTATTGAAACTATAGATAGCTTTGGGTAGTACAGACATTTTAACAACATTATTATTAATTGTATCAGTCCATTGGATAAGAATTACATCAGAAAATTCTCCTTTTATCTTTCTTGATTAATGCGCTAGTGCATAGTAAATATTAACTGAATGAGTGAATGCAGAGATAAAGATTAAGGGCCTCAAGGAGGGTGGTGGAGCTGGAATTTGGACCCAGCTCTATGTAAGTTTAGAATCTCTTCCTGTCCTAAGAATTAAATTTTTCCAGGCACCTGAATTCACTCACATATGATTGAGAAGAGGCTATGGACTCAAAAGACTGGAGTCCTTTTCTAACAGCTTTGAAATCATAAAGATGCAAAGAATGAAGATTTCTTTTCTTAATACATTGACAAATGTTAGCACACCATAGAAGGAATTTTCCTATGTTATTGGAGATACTTCTAGGTCATGCATTGTCCTAGCAAAACTACAAATACTTAATTATGTTTCTACCTTACCTAAAATGTGTTTACCTCTCCAGCAGGTTGCTCTTTTAATAACTGCTATGAAGCAGAGCCATGGGTTCTTTGTATATCCCAGTCTACTAGAGTCAGGTGGAGCCATGTCTCCAATTCTGTCCAGTTGGCTGTGAGAAGAGGGAATACATGTCATTCACATGCCAAAGCACACAAAATCAGATGTGGGTTCTCCATGAGCTCTCTTCCCCTTCTGTGGTGACCATGGAGGACTAATATTGCAGATGATGCAGCTAAGACTAGGTAGTCAATGGATGCTGCCATCAGCCTGGATCCTTGAATGGCTATGTGGAGCAGAGCCCCCTTACATTACCTGCTGGACATACAACACAAGTAAGAAGTCAACCTTTATGATATTGAATCACTAAAATTCCAGAGAAATTGTCTGCAAAATAGTCTAGCCTCGTTTGAATAATTTAAATCCCAACAGAGCAAGTCAAGTTTGTTCTCTCATGGGGACCTTTGTTAAAATTGATGGTCTTCCTGAATTCTTTTCTTTTTCTAGCAATTCAAATTCTACTCATCTCCCACAACCCATTTAGCCTGTGACACCGTCATTGGCAGCCATAGTCAACAATGATTTCTTCCTGTAGTTCATTCATTTCACAAATATTTCATGAGTATTTATTATGTGCCAAGTAGATTAAATAAAAATTAATGAGCCTAAGTACTAAGATAGAGAAAGGACATGTTTCCTGGCCTTAATACCTCTCTAGGACCTTTTTAGTCTCTGATTACCTTATTTTTTCACAATGTGTTTATATGATCTTCTGCTATAGTTTTATGAGTGTTTGGCTGGCCAGAGAGGATCCTGATGTTCTTAAATAACCTTTCTTTTATGCCCTTTTCTTCTCTCTTTTCTCTTCTCTGTGAATTTTTGCTGCCTTAGGCTGTCAAATAAACACATTGCTAGGAGGATCACCTCAACCTGTAGGAGCTTCCTTCCTGCCAAGAAGCTGGTTCATTCACCACTGAGCATCATCATCATGGAATGTAAGTGCATGCTTTGCTCTGGGCTCTCAATCCCACTGGGACTTGGACCTGGACTCAGTCAGCTGCTTGATTTTCAGAAGGGAGGCTGACCCCGTGGGGCAGGCAAAAGCTTGTTTTGATAGTCATCACCATGTGGAAGCTGTGTGTATGTGCCAATTTACACAGCTAAATCAAGGTGTTAGATTTGCTACTTGGAGTTTGACTCCACAAAGAAAAGCACTGCAGGTTCAGGGAAGCTTAGTTTTTCCTGGTTTCGATGCTCTCCTCTAGATGGAAGGGGACCTGTAACAGCTGAGTTGAGAGATAACCCATGACACCCGGAGCCCAGATTGGGGAAATGCCCTGCTTCATGTAGCACAGTGAGTGGGGATCAGAGCTGGAACTAGAAACCAGGACTCATGGGTCCTAATGCAATGTCCATCCTTTCATATCATACTCTCTGGCTACACTTTTCAGGACAAATATTATAATCATTAAGCCTCCCTTATGAGGCAAAATTATCTAAATAAAAATAATAAGTAGTAACGATAATTTCTACCTTATAGTTAACACCACTCAGTCTATACCAGGCTTGAACAGGGTAGACCATCTACTAAGAGTGTAGTGGGCCCTCAATAAATACTAATTGGATGGGTGAATGAAAGACAGCATAGTAAAGTGCTTAAGAGGAGGGGTGGGGTTCAAATCCTGGCTCATACAGTTACAAGCTGCAAGACTTTAGCAAGTGAATACAACCTCTCTGTGCCTCCTTCTCTGCAGTGTTCACATCGGCATAATAATATTTATAACCATTGAAAGGATTGAATGAGGTGGTGCAAGCAAACACTTACTGGCACGCAGTGGGTGCTTGATAACGGGAAACCCATTACTACCCTTATCATCATCATCATCATCGTCATCATCTTCACTCTTGCTTAGAGTAGAGGGAGGAACAGAGAAGATTAAAGTTAGAGGCAGGACGCCTACTTAAGAAGTTATTGTAATTATCCACTCAGTATCTCCCATTACTGAGCCCTTTCCACCTGCCAGACACTGTGCTAAGTGCTTGATGTGCAATATCCCAGGTAACATCACTCTGAGTTTTATGTGTGCATTAGACAAAATAAAAAGCAAGCAGGATTCAAAATATTTGTCCCCACTCCAAGAAAAAACCTGCCTGTGTCATCACCATGAGCCTTGTCCCAACATCCCAACTTTGTAAGGCATTTTCCAAAATGAGAGAAGATTCTGCACAATAGAAATTTGGATGTTGGGCCACTGAGAGTTTCACAACTTGTGTCCCCAAAGTATAGTGCCAGCCACCGTTCTTCTATGGGGATTCGAGTTTCATCAACTTTATCACTGGGGTTGCTGGAGAAAAGGTCATAGATGTGATAGATGCCCTGAAGCCAGGAACAGCTGTGTCTAGTAGCATCAAACATGAATGGGACTCTGGGTCAGTCTCATATTCTTTTCTTGTAGGGACCAGCATTTCTCTTTCACCAAAGTGAAATGCTTAGGGAAGCGTTACCCTGCCATATGTCAGCCTTGATGGATGAGCCAGTGCTACGATGGATTTACCAATCCCATGACATGGTATAAAAACTTTCTCAGACCTAGCCACAATTTTGATATTCTTTCTGAGAACTTTGGAGAGGCAGACTGATGCTTTCATTGGTCATCTGAAAAAAAAAAAAAAAAAAAAGAGTCACTACCAAGTTGGTAGTGCTGAGCTGAGGTCTGTGGAGAAATTCATGTATAAGTTTTGTAAAGCTTCCGGGTCTTCTGGATCCAAGCAGATCTTGACAATTCAGAACTGTCCTATGAATTGCTCTGAGACCATCTCCATGTAGTTCTCCCATGCGATTAGTTACATCTCCTCCTGAAGCTTTCATGGGATGAGCATGAAATTTGACGACTAAAAAACAAAAAACAAAAAACCAAAAAAACTTGAGACTTGAGTGCAAATTATTATTTGGAAATCTTACCTCCTAATGACCTTATTTCAAAGGCAGCTTTACTGAGTTTGGTTGAAGATATGAAGGTAAGAACTGCCTCTGCAAATTTATGTAGGGTGGAGGTGGTATGTCCAATTGCCCACATGACACAGTGCTTGTGCAATGCAAAGAACGTTCAAGAATCATCTGCTGTAGGAATGACAGAGAAGCTTCTTCTCAAAGTCTATCTTTTATCAGTGGGTAGTGGCTCCCTGAAACTCTCGGCTGAGATAGATCCTGAGAACTCATCCGGGTTCAATGGGAAAAATAAATAAAATGATTGACCAGTGATGTCTGTTGTGGATGCGACAATAGAGAGTTACGACCTGTGAGCCAAATATATATTCTCCTACCTGCTGTCCAATTTTCTCATTTTCTAGATGGGCAATCTGAGTTTCACATAAAAATTACTTGCCCAAATTTACATAATGTACTACGAGGTAACTCTACATTAAGTTAATGCCATTGTGTCTTTTCTACCACATGATAAAAATTAGCTCCAATCACCCATGAGAGGAAGCAGGCTGATTAGAGAAAAAAAAATTGTGTATGGCCTCACAATGTAAGTTAGGTTTAGTTTGCTGGTTTCCACCAACATCTAACATATTGGTGACTTATGCAGTGTGGTTTATTTTAAAGCTGCCTCCAGTTTTTTTGCTTTGCAAAGAGCCTGAATTATTTTAACGGGCCACTTTGTGCCAGTCATTTACAAGCCATGGGAACTTCTTGAATTTACACAGTCAGATTAAAGTTATTGTGAAACAGGGTGATGCAGTTTTCACAGGGGATATCCAAGCGACAGGGGTTGTTGACTTGTTATTTGTTGAGTGATGGGCCCTAAACTTCCCCCAGTGATATGTTACACCACCCTGATCCTTTTTCTTCCATTTCCATGGTATCCTCTTCCAGACTGGCTGGCGCAGCTGAAAAATAAACACTGGGTGTCCCCCGCATATGGTGTGAGGAGTGGGAAGAGAGGAATCATATTTATTTTAGATGCACCCTGGAGATCTTGACACTAATGCATTTCTGTCTCTCTTCTCAATTCCATGAGTGGACGCTTAATATGATCTCTGGTTATTGCAAGGGAAGAGGCCAGTGTGACAGCGAATCTGGGATCCAACCCAGACAAACAGTGGGAAAGCAAATATCTTGACAGACCAGTATGGAAAATTCTCCTTTCTTTAGAAGACAGATCTGTCCTTCTTATTTAATCCCCAGCACAGCTGCTCTCCTCAGGGCATAGAGACATCAAATGAAAACGGATTCTGATTTGGGAATCATAGGGGCAAATCTAATTTCAGATTATTCCTTTTTCCACAGTCTTACCCTGCTGGAGGTTCAAGCCAAGACGTAGAAAGAGGACATTACCTGGGACAGGAATTAATGCCTATCACTGGGGATGCCTGCAGCACCATTGTCACCATTGGCTGCTCTTCACTGAGTGCTTCCTCCCTGCCAGGCACCTTGCACACCTTATTTTCAGTCTCCGCAGCTGCCTTGTTGAGGTTGGCTCTCTATTCTTCTGTTTCACAGTTGAGGAAACTGAGGTTCAGAGATGTGAATGAATTTTCTCAAAGTAACATTAGGTATTAGTAAGATTTCATTTATCCATTCACTGTTAAGTATTATTAAGTAACTACAGTGCTTTAAGAACTCCATGTAAATGGTGGATTTGAGGCAAAACTTTAAAAGCTGAATTAAATAAGGAGCTAACATTGCAAAAAGCTGAGAAACTTATGTTCTAGGTGGAGCAAACAGGTTGTGTCTTTTCAGTTACAAGTAATAAAATCCAGAGGCTACCTCAAGGGAAAAATAAAGCACTAGATGGTCTACCAAAGACAGAGAGGCAGGTGGATTTTGGGAAGGGGTAGGAATGAACAGCTAGAAACACGTGACTTACGTTTTCTCCCTTATCTGCCCCTTAGCTTCGTAGCTTTCTTGTTCTCATGTATAGAGTGATCAAAGATGACCACCACCAACTTTAATATCAAAGATTAAAATACACAAAAAGAAACACACAGTGGCTCATACCTATAATCCCAGCACCTTGAGAGGGTGAGGCAGGAGGATCACTTGAGCCCAGGAGTTTAGGACCAGCCTGGGCAACATAGCAAGATCCTGTCACTATAAATAATAACAAGATTAGGTAGACATTGTGGTTTGTACCTATGGTCCCAGCTCTTCAGGGGGATGAGGCAGGAAGATTCCTTGAGCTCAGAAGTTTGAGGCTGCCATGAGCTGTGATTACGTCGCTGCACTCCACAGGTTGTGTGACAGAACAAGACCCTGTCAAAAAAAAAAAAAAAATAGACATCTAAATAGATAAATAGAGCAACTCTCCCTTTCAGAATCCTGGGCACAAAATTTCTATTGGCTTACCTTCTGTCAAGTGTTTAATCCTAGTCACATATCTAAGGCTGTGGGTGGATGGGGTCATATGATAAAATATGGCCTGGATTGATCACTGTGGGTGAAGGACTCAGTTAAGGTGGCATGAGAAGGTGGAGAGATAGCTTGAAAGATGTACCTCATCCAGTTACAGAGCTAAAATCCAGACCTGAGTGTGTCTAAGTCAAAACACTACAGTTAACTACCAACTTCACATCTTCTATCATTTCAGAGTAGCACAACACTGGTCAAGAAAGCCCCACATGTTGGTCATTTGTGCCTCCCATATGGTCAATGTTACATTGCGAGGAAGCATGCTGACCACGACAGTATGCTCTACACCTGTGTGGCTACCGTGTTTTGGTTGCCTCCATATAGTGCAGTGGTTAAGAGTCCGGGTTCTGGCGCTGGAACACTGGAATTTGAGCCGCAGCTCTGCCACTGTGTGCCCTTGAGAAAGCTAACGGCCTTCATTACATGGGTTGGTCTTCTCCTCCATAACAGGCAGATAATATTAGTTTCTAGCTCAAGAGGTTATTGCCAAGATCAAATGAATGAGTACAGATTAAGACTTATTGAACAACAGCCAATAAAGGCAAGTTATTTTGAGATACCCAGACTGGACACCATGGGAAACAATGATGAAAGACTCTCCCACACAGAGACATGGTGTGATAAGTCAGGGGTTGCAATATTCTGGAAGCTCAGTCAGCATAATGAAATGATAGGTCCAAGCATGATGGACACAGTTCCTTTGGAATCATGTTCCAATTACCATATGGGACCATGGTCCCAGATGCTGACCAAATCTGCTGGCCCAGCTTGGCTTCATTAGTCCCCAAAGATCACCCAGACAGATCAAAGAAAACCCATCCTCGACCAGCCAGAGATTGCTCAACAAACCAATGACTGGCCCACCAGGGACTGGAATTCCAACTTGCTGGCTAGGTCTGGAGAAGGAGGAGGAGGTGGAACTGTGTCCTTTCCAGTATGGACTGAGGGCCAACCATGTGTCAAGGCTTGGAGGAGGTACCGAGGTTGCAGAAAGGCCCAGTCACGGAATTCAGAGAACTCAGAGTTCAGTGGGGAAGACATAGGCATCCATAATTATATGGGACAATTCATGTTTTTCATTGCTCTGGTAAGAATTTAATGGGATTATAAAAATGACAATAAAAACAAGAACAATAAAGTGAGATTAAAAGAAATGCAAAAATAAAATATGTAATTTCATGAAGAAGTTAAAACAAGGGCAAAATGAGAGAAGAGGGGATAAAATGTAGCTGGAGTTAAATTAGTGGCTGAAGTCAAGAGACTGGCTTTGGAGCCTGGGGTCTGCCTCTTCTGAGAGAGCACAGTGAGCTTGACAAAAACAGTCTACCTTCAGCATCTCTGCTTCCTCTTCTGTAACGTGGGGATAACAAAATCATATGCGGATTTTGTGATGAATGAATGACAGCAGCTCTATACGGCACCTTACACAATGTAGGGCCGATTAGAGGTGGGGATGAGGTTTCAATTATGGGCTAATGGTGCAAAGCTTGAGATCATGATGCTTTGCCATTCACCTCTTCTCCCTTAAAGGGTCCTAACAGAGGGAGCTCTTCACATAAGGATTACCCGCCAAGCAGGAAGCAGGCCACTGCTTTATTAATAACTGATACAAATGAATAACCTAGCCAACATTCAATGGCACCAAACACTGAGCTTTCTAGCAGAGCTAGGTTTGGGATATAAATGAGGGCTTGGTTTGGGATATAAATGAGGGTTCCTGCTGCTATACCCTCATGGCAAGTTCCTAGCCAGACTAGCTTCCTCATTTCAGAGAAGGAAGAATCAGAACAGAAAACACGAAAAAGCACATATACACCATTTGAGTTAGACATATAGTCCTTGAGAATAAAGACTACGGCCTCCCTTGTCACTAGATTTGGCCATATGGCTAAGCTTTGGCCAGTACATTATAAGATCTTTCCTAAAAAGACAGCTAGCTCAGACCCTTGTTTATTTGTTTGTTTTCATTTGTTGTTTCTTTCTCCTTCCTGCTGGTTGGAAGGTGACTAGCATGGTGACAGTTCTGGCAGTCAACTTGGATTACATGAACCTGGGCCACATCCTAAGGAAGGCAGGGCCAAAATCTGGAAGGAACCTTGGCCTCTGGGGACTTGACCTGCAGAAGCCTCCCATTAGCTCTAGACTTCTTCCCTTCAGATTTGTATATGAGAGAGCAGGACTCTTCTACTGTGGGTACGCTGCTGTCAGTTTGAGACTCTGTTACAACTAAACTTAGTTCTAATGATACAAGAAACTTGGGGTTGAAAAAATATAAATATCAGTATCTAGAATCATAAAAGTCATGGGTTTTAAAAAAATACATAATTGGATAAGACATGTTCCAAAAAAAGTTCTCTGCTTGTTATTCTCTCAAACTAAAAAGAGTCTTTGAGCCTCCACTGGATTTCAGGTACCAGCAGAGGATGTTACAAAAATCCAAGGATGAGTGACATGCACAAGGGTTTGTTTTATGCATCACTGGGGCTTTTGTTTCATGTTGGAAACAGCATATGAGGTAGGTTTGAGTATGGGGAGAATTTGAGAGGGAGAGAGAGGAGGGAAGGAGAAAGGGAGAGGAGGTAGGGTGGAAATGTTTCTAGGAGAATTAAAAGTAGGACTAAGACAGGCATAGTGGCACACACCTGTAGTCCCAGCTACTTGGAGGCTCAGGCGTGAGGAGGGCTTGAGGCCAGGAGTTTGAGTCCAGCCTGGTCAACATAAAGAGACCCCATCTCTCTAAAAAAAAAAAAAAAAAAATAGTAGAACCAAAGGACATGAGAGGAAAA
>NW_020260704.1:0-3914 GCF_003255815.1 Theropithecus gelada
CCAGGCTTGGCCAGCAAACCCTGCGTCCCTTTCTTTTACCGGGCAGCTGAGAACAGGGAGATCAACATCATCATCATCTGAGAGCTGGTCAAGAAATTGAAAAAAAAACAACAACAAAAATTTATGGGGTTAATCCCCTACACAATTCATTTACTTCATTTGAATGTCACAGCCCTTCATGTTTATTTGTGTTTCTAATTTACAGTTTAAATTTATTTATAAAAAGTTAAGGGAGAAGGATCTTTGGCTGATATTCACTCTGGCATCCTTTAGCATTTTTCTTTTTACTTTGATAATTGTAGGTCTTTAGCGTGCATATCGAGTTTGCCCTCAGGTGGTGGGAGTTCAAACACACAAAGACCCACTATTTGCACAAAACTATTCTTGCTGGTTTGGAATAGGCTGCCATGCTTTTTTTAATGTTATTGCAGCATGTATATTCATTACAGAATTCAGATAAAATTCGCTTGTGTTCTGCTATTATGTTTGATCGAATCCTAATCACAGTGAGCTCTTCATTAGCTCAATATGTGGTTTGCCCTCAAGTGCGCACCGTTTCTTACTTTGTAATATGCCCCTGTGAGTACTGACATTTAGAGTTGTTTGAAGGCCAAGAACTGGAAACAGCCTTTCCCCTATTTTCTGTGTATTGGGGATGGGAGTAATAATATTTTGGGGAGCTTTTTAAATCTCACAGAAGAGGAAAGTGGCCTGCTGTGGCAGGTGTGTGCAGGATAGAGTGTGATTCATTTGTTCTGGTGCCAGGAATGAGCGCGGTACTATGGTAGTTCCCTGAGGATTTGTATGTGCTCTGGGCTCATGAAGATATCGCAGCATGAGCTGCAGCAGTTGGACTCTTTCTCAATGACCTAAAAGGGATTATTTCTGAGGAATGAAAGTCTCCCGTCATTCACTGTGGATGTGGAAAACCTTTTCTAGCTTAGAGCCTTCATATCCACCATACATTTTAAAGTCTGAGTTCATGTTACCTGTTTTAATCACATGACTACATGTTCCAGTACACAAAAGGGCACTGCTTGACATTCTTCTTAATGTATTTAGGGAAGATCATAAGAAATCCTTTCAGAGTTTAAATGTCCCTGGAACAGGCATACAGGCTCTAGTCAAGAATGAATTCGAGTGAAGGAAAGCTGTGTGACACCTGGCATCCCTCTATGTTCATGGAGCTTCTTTGAGGCTAGAAGATTGATTTTACCATCTAGTCCTCTGGCTAATACCTATTCTTCAACCACATTGGTTAATCTGACACAGGAATTTGCTTCTTTTCTTTGAATGAAAAACACTTTAAAAATAATAACGACCATTATTATAAACCAATATATGTGAGAGTACTTAGTTGAAACAAAAAGCAGTTTTAGTGGACAGTATTATACTACATTTGAAAATCAAGGGGAAGTTTATGCAATTTAAAATGTTTACAAGCTGCAGTGCAATCTACTGTTTGTGAAGGTCAAAGTATTATGAGGAAAAGTGTCTATACCATCACAGAGTTATGTTTCCTCACAAAGTTCTTTACAAAGCGTGAACTACGTTTTTATACCTTTCGGTTTCAGTTAGAGGCATATTTTGTGCATATTTATGTTAATGTGTCTGTACATGATGAATGAATTCTTTCAGTCATACATTGCCTGAATCATAACTTTATGATGCTTGGGAAAGAATCAACAGCTACAACTTCATGAAGTTCTAACGTCTGTGTTCCAAAATACATCACTTTATTAGGATGTAGGGAGAGATGTATGTGCGCTCCCTGGGGTGGGCATTTCTAGTTACTAGACCATCTCCATTTTTAGCATTTGGCATCCTCATGGTACTTTTATACATATGACATTAGTAGGAGAGCAAGAATATGATTTTACAGATGGAATAACAGATTTGCCTGTATTCACTGAAAGGGTGCAAATATTTAGTCCTTGTGACTTCAACTGACTCTTCCAAATTCTCTATTTTAGAGCCTTGGGCTAGAAATCATACCACTGTTAATTAGCTCCCTTGTTTGGTCTCACAGTTTTTCTTTATAATTCTGAAACTGGGTTTACCTAATACATTGATAAATTATTTCAAAGGTATTTTTATAGTTCAATTCACTTCACTTTTACCCTGATAAACATAAATGACTAGGAATGACCTTCAGATAGTGTTTAGCATCTGTAACCAATCTGACAATAATGTGTTCATCAGGTACCTATGGATGAAATCACACAGTGGCATGTTGAAGCTCAATGTCAGTCTGGAAAAGAAATGTACTGTATTAACTGAAATACCACTCTTTGTGTAGGTATTTTGTAATTTTTTTTAAAAAAAGCTAAAAAGAATAGAAATTGTATTATAATAACTTAAGTTTTTCTTCAAAGTGCATGCAGTCTTTTGCAATACCTCATTCAGCCAAGTATTTGTTCTCTTCCTCATTCAGTATAAGGCAGCTTTCAATTGGCTGAGAAGACAACATTAGAAGGTTAGAGTTTATCAGAAACATAGAACTTTAAAGTGTGAGTTCAACTGAATAAATTTGAATTTCTGTAGGAAGTAAAGAAAATACCTATTTAAAGATTGCAATATCTAATCATTTTTAAAGTATTTGATTAAACCTGATAGGTTTTCCAGAAATGAAAAAAAAAAAAAAATCAGTTCCAAAACCAAAGCTGATATTTAGAAAATGTGAATATGTAGATCAGCTGTGGAAAAATTGTGGCAAAAATGTTGTGGAAGAAAAGTAGAATAAAGTTTTGTGAAAAGTTAAAAGAAGTATTATGAAAAAGAAATTATGGGATTAAAAAATAAGTCATGGGATAAAAATAAAAATGAACAAAAGCAGGCCCCTGTCAGCATAAGCCTGGAGAAGTGGGACTGGAGTCTCCGCCCCCACCATGTCCCTACCACCGCTTCCCAGTCACCCCTTTACCATTAGGGTAGCAAGACAAGACCTCTGTCTAATGGGGGGAGACAGACCCTTTGCCACCTTGACCACCGCTGAGTTCTTGAATTTCTGGATGATGACGATTGTTATTGAAGAACCAGAGGCTGGTGGAGCTGGTTTGTTTGGAGGAGGCCTGTTGGCCTCCCTACTCTCACCAATGCAACTTTTCCCTCGGGAGGCTCCCATCTTCTTATTCAGAGAGGCAGCTGAGGTGGGACAGTGGGGCCATCTGGAGAGCAGGTGAGGGCACGGGCTGCTGGGGTGGCCCCCCTTCCCCAGTGTACATATAGTATCTGTGTAACATTTTGTATATTCCGGGGGGTAGGGCCACCCCCTGTATCATACCTAGTGGAGGTTGGAGCTGGCATATGGGGAGGAGGTTCTAATCATTATTTGTGGCTGGGAAACTTATTGATAGCATAGGACAGAGGAAGGAGATAGGAATGAGGTTGTGGCTCCCTGCTGATGCAACTGTTTATTTTGCTTTTCAGTTTAGAATAAATAGATGTATCCATACTGCTCAGCCTGGTGTGTTCCTGTTTCCCTCACTGGGTCCTGGAGTTTGTGTCACTGAACGAGGAGCCCCCGAGTATCTGAGCATGTCCTGCTGGGCTGTTGGGGACCTTCCAGGCCTGTTACCTGTATGCTGCCTGGTGACCCTGGTGGATTTCACGGGGACTGCCATGGCACCTATGGGGCACAGTCCAGCCCTGACAGCCAACAGGCTCAGAAGCCTCATCTAGCGGTGGCCGGGAAGACAGACACCAGCACCCAAGGGCACCGACTTCCATCCACCCCAGGCTTCTTCCGTTCTGTGCCCCTGCTGCCTCCCTTGCCTGTCTGCACCTGGTGGCCTGTTCTGTCTGTCCCTCCAGTGCACCTGGTGACCTGTTCTGTCTGTCCCTCCAGAGTGCCTGCTGCCCCGCAGACTCCTCCAGGCTGAGTTCATGGCTCTGCTCTCTAGTGGCCAGAGCCG
>NW_020260705.1:0-3914 GCF_003255815.1 Theropithecus gelada
TGGAGTGCAGTGGCCGGATCTCAGCTCACTGCAAGCTCCGCCTCCCGGGTTCACGCCATTCTCCTGCCTCAGCCTCCCGAGTAGCTGGGACTACAGGTGCCTGCCACCTCGCCCGGCTAGTTTTTTGTATTTTTTTTAGTAGAGACGGGGTTTCACCGTGTTAGCCAGGATGGTCTCGATCTTCTGACCTCGTGATCCACCCGTCTCGGCCTCCCAAAGTGCTGGGATTACAGGCTTGAGCCACCGCGCCCGGCCACCCAGATAACTTCTAATCAAGGCCAGAAAACAAAAGATAGTGAAAAGAACTAAAAGTATTTAGAGAAAGGGAGAGTGTTCCTGGCTGAGGCGATCAGAAGCAGCTTTGTTGTTGTTGTTGTTGTTGTTGTTTTTTGAGACGGAGTCTCGCTCTGTCGCCTGGGCTGGAGTGCAGTGGCCGGATCTCAGCTCACTGCAAGTTCCGCCTCCCGGGTTTACGCCATTCTCCTGCCTCAGCCTCCCGAGTAGCTGGGACTACAGGCGCCTGCCACCTTGCCCGACTAGTTTTTTTTTTTTTTTTGTATTTTTTAGTAGAGATGGGGTTTCACCGTGTTAGCCAGGATGGTCTCGATCTCCTGACCTCATGATCCGCCCGTCTCGGCCTCCCAAAGTGCTGGGATTACAGGCTTGAGCCACCGCGCCCGGCCAGAAGCAGCTTTGCTGAAGAGGTGGTATCTGAACTAGATTTGAAAGGGTGAGTCTGGGTTGAAAATGCAGCAGAGGAGAGGCAGGTTCTGCGGTGGGTGGTGGGGTACATTTCAACAACTGCAGCAGAAGGCCCAGTTTTTGCTGTGGGGGATGGTGTGGATCAGGAGCACAGACCAGTGGACACACTTGGGTCACATCGAGGCCCCTGTCTCTCCTGACCCTCCCTCTTTCCACCCCACGGAAATTTCCAGTGCCATCCAACATGCTGTGCCCTTTTCATGCATCCGTGCATTTACACATGGACGTATGCCCTTTTTCACCTGGCAAAAATTCCCAGCCTTCAAAATGCCCCTCAGAGATCACTGCTTCTGGGCAGCCCACCACCGCTGGGCCATTTCTGCCTCTTTATTGCACCTGTTGTACCACGATGACATTTTTCCTGTCTGCCTCACCTGTCTGCATTCCTTAGGGAACCTTGTCTGCCTTCAGAATAGTCAGTGAAGCTTTTGAAAGGGCAGATCTTGGGGCCCCACCCCAGGAGATCCGATTCAGCAGGTCTGCAGGGACTGAGGCATGGCAGGGGAAACCGCCCACCATCTCAAGGGTGAGGCTACGACTTGGCTAGTGTGTATGTATTCTACCCAGAAATACTTAGTCAACGTCAGCTGAATTAACTAAACATAACAAAGTATCAAGTATAATACCCATAGGGTAAGCCAGTCAGGACAGAGGATAAATACATTATGAGTCTGGTTTTGCCACTGTGGTTATCCTAAAACAGTAGGGTTTAGTGTATGTATGTATATGTATTCTGTTTTTGTTTTGGGGTTTTGTTGAGACAGCGTCTTTCTTTCTCACCCAGGCTGGACTGATCTCGGCTCACTACAGCCTGGAACTCCCAGGCTCAAATGATCCTCCCACCTCAGCATCCCGAGTAGCTGGGGCTACGGGCATGCACCATCATGCCTGGCTAATTTAGAAATGTTTTGTAGAGACAGGGTCTCACTATGTTGTCCAGGCTGGCCTTGAACTCCTGGCCTCAAGCAATCCTCCCACCTCAGCATCTCAAAGCACTGGGATTACAGGTGTGACTGGCAGTAACATGAAAGAGATGGGGTTCTTGAAGGATATGCACAGTCAATCTCGTTGTCATTTGATTCACAAGTAGCCCAGGAGTTGGGGACTCCCAGGGCTCTGGTGCCAGCTCTGTACAATTCTTCATACAAAGTGTTGGCTGATCTCTGCTATTTGTACTAGAATAACAAGAGACAGATGAGAGACACACTCCAGCTTGATCTCAGTGAGGATTTTTATTCTGTCCTGTGTGACATTTTTGGTGATGCTCCACTGTTTGAGGGTCACACCAGAAGGTTCAGTCCAAAGAGGGCCACTTGGCGATCCCAAATAAGTGACTCTCAACTGAGGGCAGTTTTGCCCGACAGGGGGCACTTGGCAATGTCTTCATTGTCAGGACTCGGGATCACTGCTGGCATCTAGTGGGTAGAGGCAGAGATGCTGCTGGGCATCCTCCAGCCACCCATGTCAAAGGATTATGTTATGAAATGTTGATTGGGAAATCGTGCTCTGGATGATGAGGTTTGCCTCTTTTTCTCCCCGGAGGAAAATGCTCATTATTTCTGCTCTGTGAGGGCGGGAGGCTTCTTTCTTTTGCTTCCCCGTCCTTCTCCCCTAAGCTGTATGACAGCTGTTTCCCTGACACCTGTAACAGTGTTTCTGGCACGCGGTCAGCGCTCAGTAAATATTTGTGGGATGTTATTGAAGGTAGTTCTCCCCTTTGGTAGGTGTTTTGCTATTATAGAGAGTGCTGCTTTGAACTTTGTAGAACAGAACATCTTTGTGGCCACCTTTTTTTATAGAATCCAGGAAATGGAATTACTGGATCAAAAAGCGCATGTATTTGAATTTTTGTTAGATATATTTGTAAAAAGTTATTGAAGATACTCAGCCCTACGCCTAGGTGCATGCCCCCAGAGAAACTCACGCATGTACCCACATACATCATGAGGATTCAGAGCAGACCTTAGGAACAGAAGGCTGGAAACCACCTGTCCATCAACAGGAGACTGGTGTACTCATACTGCAGAGAAAATGAACCCCTGAGACCTACCCATGTTAATGTGGATAACATTCACAAAGCAAAATGAAGAAACCTAGAAAAGTCCTTTGAAGTTGCAGGAGATGATACCATTTATATAAAGTTGAAAACATTTCAGAGCTGAACTATATATTTTTAGAAATATCTGCATATGCCATATAAATTTTTAAAAAGCATAAGAATGCTAAACATGGGAGGCCGAGGCGGGTGGATCATGAGGTCAGGAGATCGAGACCATCCTGGCTAACATGGTGAAACCCCACCTCTACTAAAAATACAAAAAATTAGCCGGGCATGGTGGCGGGTGCTTGTAGTCCCAGCTACTCGGGAGGCTGAGTCAGGAGGATGGCGTGAATCTGGGAGGCGGAGCTTGCAGTGAGCCGAGATCGCGCCACTGCACTCCAGCCTGGGCGACAGAGTGAGACTCCTTCTCAAAAACAAACAAACAAAAAAAGAATGCTAAACAGCACATTCAGGAGAGGGTGAAGAAACGGGCATGCAGGTTGGGCAATAGGAAGCTGGGTAACATTGTTCCTTAGGGCTTTTTTGTGGCTTCCAGAATTTCATTAAAAACTTTTTAAAAAACATGGGCCCACATTATGAATTACATCTGCTTTTAGAGTACTAAAAACTCCAAAAACACATGGGTAACGCCAGGCATGGTGGCTCACACCTGTAATTCCAGCACTTTGGGAGGCCGAGGTGGGCGGATCATGAGGTCAGGAGTTCGAGACCACCCTGACCAACATGGTGAAACCCCATCTTTACTAAAAATTAAAAAATTAGCTGGGCATGGTGGTGGGTGCCTGTAATCCCAGCTACTCAGGAGGCTGAGGCAGGAGAATCGCTTGAACCTGGGATCTGGAGGTTGCACTGAGCCAAGATAGTGCCACTACACTCCAATCTGGACAACAGCGAGACTCCATCTTTAAAAAAAAAAAAAAACATTGGCCGGGCGCGGTGGCTCAAGCCTGTAATCCCAGCACTTTGGGAGGCCAAGACGGGTGGATCACGAGGTCAGGAGATCGAGACCATCCTGGCTAACATGGTGAAACCCCATCTCTACTAAAAAAAAAAAAATACAAAAAACTAGCCGGGCAAGGTGGTGGGCGCC
>NW_020260706.1:0-3912 GCF_003255815.1 Theropithecus gelada
TCTCTTTTGATCTTTGATGGTTTAAAGTCTGTTTTATCAGAGACTAGGATTGCAACCCCTGCTTTTTGTTGTTGTTGTTGTTCTCCATTTGCTTGGTAGATCTTCCTCCATCCCTTTATTTTGAGCCTATGTATGTCTCGGCATGTGAGATAGGTCTCCTGAATACAGCAAACTGATGGGTCTTGACTCTTTATCCAGTTTGCCAGTCTGTGTCTTTTAATTGGATCATTTAGTCCATTTACATTTAAGGTTAATATTGTTATGTGTGAACTTGATCCTGCCACTATGATATTAACTGGTTATTTTGCTCTTTAGTTGATGCAGTTTCTCCCTAGCCTCGATGGTCTTTACATTTTGGCATGTTTTTGCAATGGCTGGTACCGGTTGTTCCTTTCCATGTTTAGTGCTTCCTTCAGGGACTCTTGTAAGGCAGGCCTGGTGATGACAAAATCTCTAAGCACTTGCTTATTTGTAAAGGATTTTATTTCTCCTTCACTTATGAAACTTAGTTTGGCTGGATATGAAATTCTGGGTTGAAAATTCTTTTCTTTAAGAATGTTGAATATTGGCCCCCACTCTCTTCTGGCTTGGAGAGTTTCTGCCGAGAGATCTGCTGTTAGTCTGATGGGCTTCCCTTTGTGGGTAACCCAACCTTTCTCTCTGGCTTCCCTTAAGATTTTTTCCTTCATTTCAACTTTGGTGAATCTGGCAATTATGTGTCTTGGAGTTGTTCTTCTCGAGGAGTATCTTTGTGGTGTTCTCTGTATTTCCTGAATTTGAATGTTGGCCTGCCTTACTAGGTTGGGGAAGTTCTCCTGGATGATATCCTGAAGAGTGTAAATCCCTTTTAAGATAACTTTGAAAGGGTCCTGACCAGTCTTGTTTTTAGCCATGCCTCAATTTTACCCAACTTTCACACTGCTATAATAATCTAAAATTCCATGTTTATTTAGACCAAAGTCACTGTGTTCAAAGCCCAGTTCTGCTTTTTACTAGCTGTATGATCTTAGGCAAATTACTTAATTGATCTTTGTCTTAATTTCTTTATCTGTATGTGAGGCTAACTAAGTACCTACCAGGCAGGGTGGTTAAAAGATTAATTAATATATGTAAAGAGTTTGTTGTTGTTGTTGTTTTTGTTGTTGTTGTTTTTAGACAGAGTCTTGCTCTGTCACCAGGCTGGAGTGCAGTGCCACTATCTCGGCTCACTGCTAACTCCACCTCCTGGGTTCTAGGGATTCTGCCTCAGCTTCCTGAGTAGCTGAGATTACAGGCACTTGACACCACGCCCAGCTAATTTTTGTATTTTTAGTACAGACGGGGTTTCACCATGTTGGCCAGGATGGTCTTGATTTTTTGATCTCGTGATCCACCCACCTCAGCATCCCAAAGTTCTGGGATTCCAGGCCTGAGTCACCGTACCCAGCCAATATATGTAAAGAGCTTTGAGCAGTGTCTAGCACATAGAAAAGTTTAGATATCACATTATTTCAGATTCCTGCTTATTACCTTTTAAAATGTGGAACAGGAGTCTCATAGAAAATTAATTTTTAGTAATTGTATATATAACCTAGCCTTTTGTACTTAGGACTGGGATTGACAGGTTTATGTACCATGCTATGAATCTTGTTTACAAACTAGTTTGAACATTTCATTCACTTAGTATGAAGTTTCCCTGGCACTCTGCTGCCTTGAAGTGGTCACAGAAGTTCTAGTGCTTCACTAAACAACTGTAACTATCAGAAGATGAGTTTGGGTTCCCTATATCAACAACAGGATAACTACTCTCTGTTGTTACCTTCCCCCTTCTGCTATTTTATCAACAAATAATTTAAAATTGAGCTTTTAAAATTTGGTATGTCTCCTCAAAATCTGGATTTCCTGTTTTAATGGAAGTAATGAGTTCACCAATTTTCTCTGTGGAATTTATATCTGAAGCTTTGTAGAAAATGATTTACTTTTCAGGATATGTTATACATTTTGGCAAAATTCTTCTCTTTATATTTTCTTGGTTTTCTGGCTCATTCACTGATCACCCACCCTGCATATTCCGTGGGATTTTGAATTGATAACCTCATTTAAAATGTTTAAAGTGCTGTATGGGATGTGAATGTGTTTTAAAATGTTGCTGTTTTTTCAGTGTTCTAACATGCGATCAACTTTGGAAATGTTTTCTATATATTTAAAAAGGCAGTATATCCTTATTTAAAGTATAGAGATTTATAGGCAACAATTAATTCAGTCTTACTATTTTATTCACTTTATATATAGATATATTTATTTTTATCTTTTATTTTTGACAAGTTGATCTCCCAAAGACTGAGTTATAAGTGGTCCTATAACAGAAACACACACATATGAATGCACCTACACACTTGCATACCACAAACACATACATGTATATTAAATAAAGGCAGTTTGCACTTTGCCTATTACTGTGAGACTGTTAAAATGACACCATACCAACTAAACTGTGCAAAGTAATCCTAATAGTTAATGGAAAAAATTGCAGTTGTTCAATAATCATTAAACATTTTTGTCAATCAGAAACTCTCTCATTGTTGGTTATAAACATATAGGAAAAAGAAAAAATACGACAACTAATATTTAGTGTAACGTATTTTAATCATGAGAAACATTGAGAATTAAGCATTTTATGTCTGTATAAAAAATTTGAAAAGTAATTTGAACAATGTTTTGCCCTTCTCCCACTGTATACATTGCAACATGCAGCATTTTTCCTTTGCCTCAATAGATTGTCATACTTCCTTTTAAATTTAGATCTACTTCTGACATTTTATTCTTTGCATTTTTAATATTATAAAATATCTGTAAAAATTCCTTGTGAGGTTTTTTTTTCCCCCCCAACATCAGTTCCTTTGGGAGTTCATCATTGTCACAACCATTTTCTCACCTGTGTGAATGCCTGTCTCAGCTCCTCCAGCTATGTAACTAGAGTCTCTTGAACAGTATGCTTCAACATTCCTGTGGTCTGCTATTTCTCATACAACTCAATTTATCTTTAATTCAAATTTCACTTTCAACATTGTCACTTTTCATTTACTTCCTGTACTTTAAATTTATGGGCCAATTCTCTCTTCTGATTATCCACTTTTGTAAAATGTCACATGAATTTATCACTGGGAGATAAGGAGGCAACACAACTATGTGCTTTACTGTCTGTATATAAACCAACAAATGCGTAGTGGCCAACCAAAGAAAAATTGTTTTTTAAGTGAACGAATAGATCACTGAATATAATAAGCTTCTGTTATTTACTTAATGATTAGTGGACTGAAGATTAGCAGCAAAATTTGTACTTCATGTGCTTGTCAGAATTATTATACCATTGTAATAGAAATTTGAACCATTTTTGTACAACTGGTGTTATTTAACTAAATACCAAAACTGTGTAAAATTAGGACTATATATACATTTAACCATATATACATGACATCCTTTTCTTTTTTTTTTTTTTTAAATTTATTTATTTATTTATTTATTTTTTAAATTTATTTATTATTATTATACTTTAAGCTGTAGGGTACATGTGCATAACGTGCAGGTTTGTTACATATGTATACTTGTGCCATGTTGGTCTGCTGCACCCATCAACTCGTCATTTACATCAGGTATAACTCCCAATACAATCCCTCCCCCCTCCCCCCTCCCCCTCCCCATGATAGGCCCCGGTGTGTGATGTTCCCCTTCCTGAGTCCAAGTGATCTCATTGTTCAGTTCCCACCTATGAGTGAGAACATGCGGTGTTTGGTTTTCAGTTCTTGTGATAGTTTGCTAAGAATGATGGTTTCCAGCTGCATCCATGTCCCTACAAAGGACGCAAACTCATCCTTTTTTATGGCTGCATAGTATTCCATGGTGTATATGTGCCACATTTTCTTAATCCAATCT
>NW_020260707.1:0-3912 GCF_003255815.1 Theropithecus gelada
AAGAAACTAAAAATCTTGAAAAAAAAGTGGAAGAATTGACGGCTAGAGTAATTAATGCAGAGAAGGTCATAAACGAAATGAAAGAGATGAAAACCATGACACGAGAAATACGTGACAAATGCACAAGCTTCAGTAACCGACTCGATCAACTGGAAGAAAGAGTATCAGCAATTGAGGATCAAATGAATGAAATGAAGCGAGAAGAGAAACCAAAAGAAAAAAGAAGAAAAAGAAATGAACAAAGCCTGCAAGAAGTATGGGATTATGTAAAAAGACCAAATCTACGTCTGATTGGGGTGCCTGAAAGTGAGGGGGAAAATGGAACCAAGTTGGAAAACACTCTTCAGGATATCATCCAGGAGAACTTCCCCAACCTAGTAGGGTAGGCCAATATTCAAATCCAGGAAATACAGAGAACACCACAAAGATACTCCTCGAGAAGAGCAACTCCAAGACACATAATTGCCAGATTCACCAAAGTTGAAATGAAGGAAAAAATCTTAAGGGCAGCCAGAGAGAAAGGTCGGGTTACCCACAAAGGGAAGCCCATCAGACTAACAGCAGATCTCTCGGCAGAAACTCTCCAAGCCAGAAGAGAGTGGGGGCCAATATTCAACATTCTTAAAGAAAAGAATTTTCAACCCAGAATTTCATATCCAGCCAAACTAAGTTTCATAAGTGAAGGAGAAATAAAATCCTTTACAGATAAGCAAATGCTTAGAGATTTTGTCACCACCAGGCCTGCCTTACAAGAGACCCTGAAGGAAGCACTAAACATGGAAAGGAACAACCGGTACCAGCCATTGCAAAAACATGCCAAAATGTAAAGACCATCGAGGCTAGGAAGAAACTGCATGAACTAACGAGCAAAATAACCCGTTAATATCATAATGGCAGGATCAAGTTCACACATAACAATCTTAACCTTAAATGTAAATGGACTAAACGCTCCAATTAAAAGACACAGACTGGCAAACTGGATAAAGAGTCAAGACCCATCAGTTTGCTGTATTCAGGAGACCCATCTCACACGCAGAAACATACATAGGCTCAAAATAAAGGGATGGAGGAAGATCTACCAAGCAAATGGAGAACAAAAAAAAGCAGGGGTTGCAATACTAGTCTCTGATAAAACAGACTTTAAACCATCAAAGATCAAAAGAGACAAAGAAGGCCATTACATAATGGTAAAGGGATCAGTTCAACAGGAAGACCTAACTATCCTAAATATATATGCACCCAATACAGGAGCACCCAGATTCATAAAGGAAGTCCTTAGAGACTTACAAAGAGACTTAGACTCCCATACAATAATAATGGGAGACTTCAACACTCCACTGTCGACATTAGACAGATCAACGAGACAGAAAGTTAACAAGGATATCCAGGAATTGAACTCATCTCTGCAGCAAGCAGACCTAATAGACATCTATAGAACTCTCCACCCCAAATCAACAGAATATACATTCTTCTCAGCACCACATTGCACTTATTCCAAAATTGACCACATAATTGGAAGTAAAGCACTCCTCAGCAAATGTACAGGAACAGAAATTATAACAAACTCTCTCTCAGACCACAGTGCAATCAAACTAGAACTCAGGACTAAGAAACTCAATCAAAACATCTCAACTACATGGAAACTGAACAACCTGCTCCTGAATGACTACTGGGTACATAACGAAATGAAGGCAGAAATAAAGATGTTCTTTGAAACCAATGAGAACAAAGATACAACATACCAGAATCTCTGGGACACATTTAAAGCAGTGTGTAGAGGGAAATTTATAGCACTAAATGCCCACAAGAGAAAGCTGGAAAGATCTAAAATTGACACTCTAACATCACAATTAAAAGAACTAGAGAAGCAAGAGCAAACACATTCAAAAGCTAGCAGAAGGCAAGAAATAACTAAGATCAGAGCAGAACTGAAGGAGATAGAGACACAAAAAACCCTCCAAAAAATCAATGAATCCAGGAGTTGGTTTTTTGAAAAGATCAACAAAATTGACAGACCGCTAGCAAGACTAATAAAGAAGAAAAGAGAGAAGAATCAAATAGACGCAATAAAAAATGATAAAGGGGATATCACCACCGACCCGACAGAAATACAGACTACCATCAGAGAATACTATAAACACCTCTACGCAAATAAACTAGAAAATCTAGAAGAAATGGATAATTCCCTGACACGTACACTCTTCCAAGACTAAACCAGGAAGAAGTTGAATCCCTGAATAGACCAATAGCAGGCTCTGAAATTGAGGCAATAATTAATAGCCTACCAACCAAAAAAAGTCCAGGACCAGATGGATTCACAGCTGAATTCTACCAGAGGTACAAGGAGGAGCTGGTACCATTTCTTCTGAAACTATTCCAATCAATAGAAAAAGAGGGAATCCTCCCTAACTCATTTTATGAGGCCAACATCATCCTGATACCAAAGCTTGGCAGAGACACAACAAAAAAAGAGAATTTTAGACCAATATCCCTGATGAACATTGATGCAAAAATCCTCAATAAAATACTGGCAAACCAGATTCAGCAGCACATCAAAAAGCTTATCCACCATGATCAAGTGGGCTTCATCCCTGGGATGCAAGGCTGGTTCAACATTCGCAAATCAATAAACGTAATCCAGCATATAAACAGAACCAAAGACAAGAACCACATGATTATCTCAATAGATGCAGAAAAGGCTTTTGACAAAATTCAACAGCCCTTCATGCTAAAAACGCTCAATAAATTCGGTATTGATGGAATGTACCTCAAAATAATAAGAGCTATTTATGACAAACCCACAGCCAATATCATACTGAATGGACAAAAACTGGAAAAATTCCCTTTGAAAACTGGCACAAGACAGGGATGCCCTCTCTCACGACTCCTATTCAACATAGTGTTGGAAGTTCTGGCTGGGGCAATCAGGCAAGAGAAAGAAATCAAGGGTATTCAGTTAGGAGAAGAAGAAGTCAAATTGTCCCTCTTTGCAGATGACATGATTGTATATTTAGAAAACCCCATTGTCTCAGCCCAAAATCTCCTTAAGCTGATAAGCAACTTCAGCAAAATCTCAGGATACAAAATTAATGTGCAAAAATCACAAGCATTCTTATACACCAGTAACAGACAAACAGGGAGCCAAATCATGAATGAACTTCTGTTCACAGTTGTTCCAAAGAGAATAAGATACCTAGGAATCCAACTTACAAGGGATGTAAAGGACCTCTTCAAGGAGAACTACAAACCACTGCTCACTGAAATAAAAGAGGACACAAACAAATGGAAGAACATACCATGCTCATGGATAGGAAGAATCAATATCGTGAAAATGGCCATACTGCCCAAGGTTATTTATAGATTCAATGCCATCCCCATCAAGCTACCAACGAGTTTCTTCACAGAATTGGAAAAAACTGCTTTAAAGTTCATATGGAACCGAAAAAGAGCCCGCATTGCCAAGACAATCCTAAGTCAAAAGAACAAAGCTGGAGGCATCACGCTACCTGACTTCAAACTATACTACAAGGCTACAGTAACCAAAACAGCATGGTACTGCTACCAAAACAGAGATATAGACCAATGGAACAGAACAGAGTCCTCAGAAATAATACCACATATCTACAGCCATCTGATCTTTGACAAACCTGAGAGAAACAAGAAATGGGGAAAGGATTCCCTATTTAATAAATGGTGCTGGGAAAATTGGCTAGCCGTAAGTAGAAAGCTGAAACTGGATCCTTTCCTTACTCCTTATACGAAAATTAATTCAAGATGGATTAGAGACTTAAATGTTAGACCTAATACCATAAAAACCCTAGAAGAAAACCTAGGTAGTACCATTCAGGACATAGGCATGGGCAAGGACTTCATGTCTAAAACACCAAAAGCAACGGCAGCAAAAGCCAAAAT